>NC_142621.1:24260530-24563560 GCF_059453375.1 Lepisosteus platostomus | reverse complement strand
TACTAACTAAATGGCTCACAAGACAATGTAATTATATAAAATTGCCTGTTAAACATTCTTTTGAATCATCTGCTCAGGGAATGTAGTCTAATTACCTATGATAGACGTGGAATAGAAGGGACAATACCATTTTTAAAAGCATAGTATGCATCTTGCGAGAAAACAATTTACAAAAAACAAAACGGTTATTGAAAAATATGTCATAATCTGTGCTTTAAGAGGAGAAGTCTGTCTTGAGAAAATAGCTTTAGAGATGTTGGTGTTTCCCAAAACCATTTAGTAAATCAGAAAAAGAAAAGAGTGTATTAATAAGAACCTGAGGTGCAAAGCAGAAATGAGTGGTACTGCTGAACAGTAGACAAGATTATTACAGTGTCTAGCTTGAAGAATCATTGCTAAATGTTTTTACAGAACACGGTTCAACTGTATGAATACAAGAGGAGAAGAAAAAACAGGTCCATATGGACTGTCTGTGTACTCCTTGAGACTAAGCTAAACTCATGTGCCTGTCAACCACTCCACTATTTATGGATGTAGGGAGTACGAAGGATATTAGGCTGCAAATAAGATGCACAAGAGCCACCAGAGCAACTGAAGAAAAAAAAACAGCTCTGAACCAATGAGTCAAAAATTTGCAACATACACAATTTGTCTGAAATCCCCCTGGAGAATTGATTCTACTGACTGCAAATACCAGTGGTAATTCTAGCAAACATTTGAGATGATCTGGGGACAGCTTCTCAAAATTAAAACAAGTGTGAAAGAAAATGAGAATCTGCTTTCTTTACTGATGCCATTGACATGCCCAGAAGAAAAAAAGAAAAAAAGATTACAAGTGTTTTTTAAATGTCAGAACTTTTCCTTATTGAAATACTATGAAATCCTTGAGAGGCACCAAAAAGCTTTCTCTAATGCTTCAGATACGTTAGTGTTGACAATTTGCAGACACACCCTGGGGACAGCACCTTCTTTTGGAGATGCCATATATTGACTGTTTTTAAAGAATCTTAATCCTAACACATTCCCGAGGGAACATTTTAATGATGAAATACAAATCAATCTATCTTCCAAGGAAAGTGAAAGCTTTGCAAGTTCTTAACAGAGAATATAAATCACTCTCCTATCTGTGTTTCAACCTCAGAAGGAAGTTTCTCATTCTATAATACAAACAAGGCATACAAAACAACAGCTGCTCATTTTAATAGTCAATTTAAAAAGAAGAGAGAGAACATTTTCAGTAGCAATCTATTTAGCTTGTACATTTTTCACAGGCTTTGTAACACACACTCTAAACTTTCAAGTGTTTTTTGTAAGAGAAACCAGAAGTAAAAAGTTATCCAGTGAATTGGGTAAAATATTGTACTGTGCTGAACAAATTAAGTCTGGAAGCTCAACTTATATTGTAATAATTTATATTTTATATATTATATTGAAAATAACATCAAGACAATGTTCACATGTCTTTGTCCTGCAATAGCTCCGTCTTCAAATACATTCCAATTATCCATATTTAAAGCAATGATGTATCAAACCTTGAAACAGGCCATTCTTTCCTGATTCTTTCCACGATGTTTGCTATTGGTGCTATGGCATGTCTCTTTCCAGACAGTTACTCTCTTTTGAAGCAGCTCCAATAATTAAAGTAGTCGTTGTTAAATTTTAGTTTTTTGCATCTTCAATTGGCACCCATGCCAGATGTAGACATAATTTTTAATATTTGCAAATACTGTATGGCTAGAGTCTATGGTGAAAAGGGGATTCCTAATATATTGGTTAGCCTGTGTGTACGCGGACACTTCAAGAGCTGACTTAACCTGAGCCATTACAACTTTACAAAGGTTATTACATTTTAAAAGAGTTACAAAAACATAGTCTTATTTATGTAGCACTTCCAAAAGTGAAAACACATTTTTCTAGCTGCAAAATTGTCTGCATCTCTTATAAAGAATAGCTGCTACCAAGATATTGCATTTTTCATGAAAACTCCTCACTTTAATGTAATTCAAACATTCAGTAATACCCCTGTGACCTCTGCAGGAGACACAATGAGAAATACTTTTAATTTTTGGTGTTTAATGAAGATGAAGCACAATGGCAGCAAATTTCCACACAAACATTCCTTTCCTCTACCCAAGTTCTATGTGTATGCTTGTCATACGAACCTCCCATGGCTGCCTCAGACTTCATATTCTGTGCATCAGAACAATGATACCATTTTAACTAAAACACACTTGCTAGATCACTGTTGAAAATTAACATGTTATTTTGTAATAGACACACTGACAATTTATTGAACAGCCATGACATGGGTACATTACATTTATTCATTTGACAGATAATTTTATTCAAAGCAACTTAACGATCATACCCATTCAAGATGCAAATAGTCCATATAACATTTACATTGTATTCACTTAATATTCAATGTGCTTATTAACATTTCTAATGAACAATGTTGAACATGGACTTCACTGTTAGTAGCATGTGTTGTTCCCATGCTATAGATTACAAGCATGCTTAGTACGATGTTTCGAATGCTATCTTGTGGGATTCACCCACATTTCTCTTATAAAGCTTTGACAAGCTCGTGTCTGTTCTTTAGTCTGTGAGCCATAGATGCAAAATAGCAACATAGCTTATCCCACAAATATTCAATGGGGATCAAGGCTGGCAAACTTGTCATCTGTGGCACAAATGTCACATTCTCATGTAGCAAGAAAGCCATTGTTGCATAAGCTACATGAGGATGTGCGTTGTCTTGCTGGAATATTGTCACATCAAAACAAGCCAGACGGAAGGATAACAAGTGAGGCCCCAGGATTTGATCAATGTAGAGCCATGTAGTCAGGTTGCCATCAATCACTTCAAATTGAATTCTGTAGCTTCTAGACAGTGCTGCCTAGACCATCACCTTATCACCTGTACCCAATCAACTAATTAATAGATGATTCAGCGCTTACGCAACAGTCATTGTCACTTGAGTGTATCATGGGTCAGTCATGGCCAATCAGTAAATCAAAATGAAAACAAAAAACATCATAAATCTTGATACTGTACTTTAGAGTGTTAGTTTCTGTTATGCTCAGTATGTACAACGACACTGTGTGCAACGGCATGAGGGTTTCGTGAGTGCTTCCTTGTGACCTGAGTCAGTTTCAGATAATGGTCTCCAGTGGTGAAAGGGCAAACAAATTATTCTCCTTCACCACAAAGCCACATTTCAGATGGAATGTTATAAAATCCTGTGGGCAATATTAGACAAATCATGCTATCAGGGGCTTTAGAATGGATTAATAGTGAAGTGTAAGAGTGTGAATGGGCTTTCTATTTTCACACAAAAAATGGCCTTGGTTTGTATTTTCTCCTATTAAGAAAAAGTTTGATAAATTGGATTGCAATTGTGACAAGGCATTGAAGGGCCGTGCCACAGGTCATCTTTATTTGTGTACTATTAACTGTTAATAAAGGCAATAATACTGATAAGACATTTAAAACACAAAGTAACGTTTTGTATTATGTACCTTCACCACAGTATGTCCTCTACTGTACAATTAAAGGACACATTTCGATTTGCAGACTTATTCCTATCACTTCTATACTGCTGTGTACCTAAAGAAAACTGCTTTTCTTTAGTAATAACCGCTAGTGACGTGTCGAAGCAATTAGTGGTTTCAATTCCTACATATACAAGTGTAATAATTTCAGTCCTGTTCTAATATTTATGTTGCTTTATGCTTTTGTATATAAAGGGTGCTCAAACAATTAATGGAGAAAGTTACTTACAAAAAACAATTTCAATGTACCTGAATGAGCAGTCTTTTTATTTCATTTCCATTTACCACTGCACATCTATATAAATATCAATAATCTACCAGAACACCATGCTTTAACGCAGGTTAACCCACATCAGCCAACTTTAAACCCAATTGCAGCTGGACTCTGCTATATCAACTATAAAAATGTCAAATTTGTTAAGACACTTTCAGAAAATGATAAAAGTAAAAACACATGCCATCTAATTCAGATTGAGTACTCTCTGCTGTTCCTGTAAAATGCTCTTTCATGGCAATTACAGGTCTAATACAAAAAACAAAATAAAAGGGTTTAGATGGCAAATCTGTTGATTTTGTGGCTTGTTTAATCTATTACCAAATGTCTACTTCATTTCTCTCCACCATGATTCCAGTATTGTTACAATTGTGTTCTCTTTGGCAAATATGGTTTCCATACAGAATGTTTGTTTTTATGTAATATAGATGATTCTTCTAAGTGAATTCTTGGCATACGTTTTGACCAATGTTTAGAGTGCTGGTGGGTCTCTCTGTGAATGATAAATAACAGCAGTATATGACAGTGTGGTCATATGAGTAATGACTTTGTGTACTGTAAATGGAGGCAATCCAAGAGGATGTTTATTTCTTCTCTAACAGTGCTGCCTTTTATAAGAAGGGATTCAAAAAGTAGTACTCTTCCCCACAACAAAATGTGAGTTAAAAGTGATCAGTGTTGCAATTTTTTGTATATCACATTTGGGAGAGTTTATGAATTTAAAATTCTTGCTAATACCAGGTGCAAATGAATACGAGAAATGTGTATTTATCATAGAAGGCAACTTTGTAGGGGCAATGAATGCTTGAACAACAATGTAATGAGATTAACATTGAGAGGGAATGGGAGGAATGTGCATACATCACCTCATATTGATTAATGGCAGAATTCATGTCTAGTTTAGTGAAGTGTCTAAGACAAGGGAACAAGGGTGGTTATTTTAGTGTTCCAATAGCAAAATAGGGTCAACGGACTTAAAAAATGCAGCTTTAAAAAAAAATATATTTACGATACTCATCTTTATAAATGTTTGGCTGTGTCATACAATATAATCCTTCTGTGAACTAAGCTGTCATTACAGTTAAATGAGCAAGCATAATATGAAAACCATAGTTTAAATACTGCAATTTTGTTACAATTTCTTTTTCAAAAGCATCTGCAGTAACACATCAGTATTATAAATTGAAAAGGAATTCAGAATCAGTTTACTGTGGTATGCATTCCACAGCTTAGGGCAGGAATGAATAAGGAGAAATGTGAAAAATGTTTTAATCCACTGTACATGGCATATCTTTATTTTATAGGTCATATGCTCAGTCTTTGATTTAATTACATTTTTATTAATTTTACCATTTATTCCATTTTTTTTTTTTGCTGCTGGACTAAAGTAGACGTTTACAACCAACTATCTATTAAAGGGGAACTGCAACACTATTTTTATTTTTCAGGGTTAGAAAGAATCAGCATTGACAACTTAGACTTGACATATTCTGCAAATGTTAATGCACAGTTACTATTTATTTGCTGAATTTAACAGATTGAAGAAAATACAACAGTAAGCGTGGCATGTGCAAATGTTTGGGCACCCTATCAGTCAGTACTTAGTAACACCCTCGGCAGAAATCACAGCCTCCAAAGGTTTCTTGTAGCCAAGTAACAGTCTTTCAGATGTTGACTTTTGTGATGAGATCACAGGTAAGGTTTCCTTCTGATGACTCTTCCTGTAGGTCTTTTGCAGTGATGTGGGGGTTTTGCTTTGCATTCCTGACCAGTCTACGAGCAGTTCTATCTGAGATTTTTCTTGGTCTTCCACATCTTGTCTTGACTTCCTTTTCTTAATGACATTTCAGACAGTGGAAATTGCATGAAGGAAGCATTTAGATATCATTGTATAGCCTTCCCACTTTGTAAGTGTCAATTATCTCTATTTTCTGATCCCCAGTCAGCTGCTTAGAGGAGCCCATGGTTGTTGAGTGTAAGCACAATGACCTCTCAATGACCAACTTATTTTCGTGTAATCTTCTCTATTCTCATGCAGGTTTGACTTCACACCTTTCTTCACCCCTCTCCACTTTGCACCACCTGAGTGGCACCACCCCTCTCCTGCCTCCTCCCCTCTCCCAGTTTTTGTTCTTCTGTGCTATTTAATCTTTGCTGTCACAGCCAAAACGTTGTGTTTTCTCTCTTCTCTTTTCAGCGTGGAATAAATCTGCAGTATTACTTGTTCCTTTTCAGACTTCTGCTTGTATTTCACATTTTTATGTTGTTTTACAAAAGAAAGCAAGAACGCATTAACCAACTGTATTGTAAGCACTTTAAAAAGAAATGTCTACAAAATCTACCCCACTCTTCCAAATTGTCAGTAATTATGGAGCTTGTAAACTATTTAACAGTGAATGGCACAATGAGTAGGTAGGTCAGAATAACGTGTCTGTTTATCATTAATCTACCTGTGGATTTTGGTGGATGGAGGGACTGTATATGCAGAGATTATACAAAAATAAAATAAAAAATACAAAAATGTTAAAAATAAACATATAGTCCTGGAGAGTATCAGTATTGATATTAATAAGTCACCAGAATATACTTTAAAGGAGACTTCATGTAATAGCACTAAAAGTTTGAATGGTATTCAACTTTACACAATATACTGTAGTTTATAAACTTGCCCTATAAACTAAACAGAGCTTACATCATTGAAGTTCCTACAAATATGAAAATGTAATTACCAATGATAAATCCACCAAAACAACTTGGCCCTAAATTCTAATTTTAATAATAGAAATCTGACTATCAGTAGCAAATTCCAAAAAACACTTAAAAGAATGTAATTGTGTAGTTTTACCAACAAAAATGGCTGTTGAAATGTTTGTTATTAAATACCCTAGTACCTTTTAATTTTTTACAGTTGATATAGTTGGTTGAAGTTATAAAGACATATTGTAAGAAACTGTCAAGAATACCTCTGTGTATCAGCAAGAACTATAGCTGTTAATCGTCAAGGAATTTGCTCAACTGTGCACAAAATCCTTCCTATTGGCTAATAATTCTAAATATTGACAATTGCTGCCAGAAATAACTTCATATAGAATTGTATACTGTGGAATTGTCAAACTAAAGGAAAGGAGTTCTATAAACAAATGTAAAGCATTTAAAAAATATAGTACATGTAGCATAAAAAGTAAAACTAACAGTAAAAAGGAAAGCTTAAATGAACATACTCATACAAAAACTTGTCAAAGGTAATGTGTCAAGTGCAATTTGATTAAGTCTATTTAAAATATTTAATTATCAAGTAATTGGTATTGGGAGACAAATTCAGAGTTCTGGTGCCTTTGTACGCTGGGTCTCTATTAACAGTACCTAATTATACCTGAGCCTGTACTTCCTGGTAGGTGTGAGCTTTTTGGATTTACCTTTGCTTCTCCCTTTCATAAATGTTATTGAGCCATTGCAAGGTATTTTTATATATAAACCAGACATGTTAAGATGTACATAACATCACCTTCAAACTGTTCAAGATTAACTTTATAACGGTAGTTATAGAAAAGTGGGGGAACTAAGTTTATCACAAGTTGACCAATCTTCACAAGAAGTCTAAATTAAATCAAAATTGATTAATGACTGCATGAACCATGTTTCCTGGTCTGTCAGTCAATTTAAAGAGAGAATTTTGATGGAGCAAAATTATAGACCATTAAGAGCCTGTTTCCAAAATAGTTTAAAATAACAGTGGCAACTGTGCACAAAATAAAAGGTTTAATACTGGCCCTTATCTATATAACATTGAAATGATCATAACAGGATCCTGGAAATAAAACTAAGAAAATCTCTATTAAGCACATTATCTAGGATTCCCATCCAACACTCTCATATCATTGCAGTTTCAATTTACAAGTGGCATGAGAAATGTATTAAAGTGCTTCATCTTATTCAAGAGGACATAAAAACATTTTTACAGTCTATATACATTATTTGTATTTTTAATTAAAACATTTTGGTTTTTATTGCATAAGAAACCTAAACCAAAACAATCTTAATTAATCTATTTTTAGAATAATGCAACTCAAACTTAAAACTTAAAAAAGAGGCTATTCAGTTCATCTAGCCCATTTGGTGGTAGTTAGTAACTAATCCAAGGTCTGTTCCACCTGTTTCTTTAAGGAAGCCAGGTAATCAACTTCAACAATATGGCAGTTTCATACTCAAAAACTCTTTGTGCAAAGAATTATCTCCTGTTCTCTGTTTTAAATACACTTCCATGTAGATTTCACTCGTGTCTTCTGGTTTATGTTCCACTGTTTATTCTAAAGAAATCCACTGAGTTGACTTTCTCAATGCCTTTGAGGATTTTCAATACTTGTATTAGTGCCTGAGGTTCCCTGTAGAAAGCCTTTTTTATGTGTCAATACCTTGCTTAAACGATAAATAGAAGTTATAACTTGTAAAAGAAAAGTTATAACTGAAAAAACAAAACTAAAATTAAAAAATATATATATTGCATGATGAAATTTTATACTACAATAATGTCTGGTTAAACCAAGTTTTCAATATTAACTATGAAAATGATAACTTTACAATCTGATGCCAAGTGACACTGCAATGAAAATATGTTGGAATTCATATGACTGTGTGCGTTTCTGCAACATTCAAAATTAGTTTAAAATCTACCCATTTTAAAATATGCAACAGGTTTAAATGATTTAAAAAAAGAGATTAAGAAATGCATACATATAATACATTTCAAGTATTATTTGCATTATTTTATACATATTTCTACATATTTAAAAGACTTAGGCATTTAAGTGCTGTTAATTCAGTTAATGCATCACTAATCCTAAACTAGATGGAAGCAGGGCTTTGCTGTCTCCCAGAAAAAAGGGATGCCATTATTGACAATGGAACAGGTAAAGGATTATTCCATGCTGAAAAGAAAAGAGACACAACGTTTCAGCATTGGAGCCTTCTTCTGGTGAGTTGTCAGGCCCTTGACAACTTCACATGTTTGATTGACTGGCCAGAGATAGGAGTCACCGCTGTATAGTATGGCCAAGGATCACATCTAACTCCATTCCACCCAACCACAGCAGCATTCAGTGTAAAATATTTTTAGCCCTTCTTGGGGTTCCCAATCTTTTACTCCAGTGCCTTCCCAAGACCTCCACCTCTGCTAGCTTTGTGCATCAAATAAATTATTAGCCTGTCCCTTTACACCTGAATTGCAGCCAAAAACACACCCATTGCAAACAGAAGTGAACCAAGACATATATTTTCTAGTTTTCTGATTTCAGACTCTACACATAGCTAGAATCAGGAATGATTAGGATTTCGAACAGCTGGGTGAAATTGACTTTTCATTATCCCTCCTGAACTTCAGTTAAGAACTTCCATTTCTCACATTTTCTATTACAGAAATTACTGTATACTGTACTTCCAGCTTTCATGCCTTTATACAATTTTACATACTCTTCATACATCAAAGGTCAAAAGCTTGGAAGCAATAAAAGACATGCAGCGGAACTGGGAATGAAGGCAGTATTGCTCATTCCTCTTCTTTTAATATCTCTGACCTAGAAACATATTGACATTCTTTATCCAACGACAGCTGGGGAGAGCTTGAAAATAGCTTGTTAAACTTAGATTAAATGCAGCATATACAAATTAACAAGTTTATTTCAGAAAAGAGAAATGTTCCCTTTAAAATTAAGTGATCCATCAAAAAAGGTGCCAATAATAAATGTACTCATAATGGTAACATAATTAAAAAAGGTATCCTAAGTTCTGAATTTTGAATAATTTTCATACTGGGTATATGACTAAGGTAATGCAAGTTATGCATCCATCCATCCATTTTCTAACGGATTTATCCTTTATGCTTTATGACTTTGGAAAGTGGGAGGAAACCATAGCATCTGGAGTAAATCCATGTGTATAGGGGAGAATATACAAAATCCACGCAGATCCACGCACCACAAAGAATAAACCTAGAGCCACAGTGCTGTAAGGCAGCCCTCACTGCATCACCGTGCCACTCCAATGCAAGTTGTTCATTAGTAAAAGATTTTACATACAGTAACTCAAGACACCTGTGCAGATAAACTGGCAGAACTCATTCACAAGCTATCCAAGATGATCATAAAATACAAAGTATGCTAAATACCAAAGTCTTCTGGGTGAAAAAAAGACACATTGTACTTGTGAGAAATTATATTCATCAATCTATTCAATGTATTTAAGATACAAACCTTGTCAGAGGTTCCTGACTCCAAGCCCTCTATGTCATCTTCCAAACTTGTGATCACAAATCACAAATCTAATAAGTGAAAGTACTTTACACTGTGATGCATAACTTGTCTCTAGATATGTTTAAATAAAAGCACTACACATGATATGGAAAGCTGTAGAGAAAAGAAGATAGTATTAGCAACATGTTTAAGGACTATCGATGTGTTCTGCATAAGTAAGGCAATCTGGTCTTCAGAGATGTCTATTTTCCACTTATTACTTAAAAAATGTTTTGTTTAATAATACTACTTTCTAATGCACACGACTGACTGAGAAATAACTGAAGCAGCGGTGTGGTAATAATTTTGACATGTAGTATACATTAAACTTCTGTGCTGTACAACAGAAGTAATTGGTGTTAAGGAAAAAATGTAATGATCCCTGTGGTATTCTAATTTTCATGCTCATCAACTACTGCATTCTTCATATTGTGTAATACACTAGGTAGACTGCCACAGAACACTTGCCCCCAAGACAGCCAACCTGTCACTTTAGCTGAACTGCGCAGGCAGCAAAAGTGAAAGAATTTAAATCTTTCTTTCACTTGATGACAAACGCTTTAAATGACTGCATGTTTCAGCCGTGACAGCAGGATTCCATGAAGTGTCTTGCTCAACAAAACCCTTAGCATAGTTTGAACAAAAAATAAATACTAGAGATGTGACTGTAAGCTTATCTTGCTGTTGATAGCAGAAATCTAATGTCCACTCAAATCAATCCATCAATCAAATACGACATTAGAAATATGTGATGTGTAAAAATGTGATATGTACAGTGTTGCATTATGACCTCAATGAACCACGACAGTGTGCCTTTATCCTGAACAGTAAAAGAATTAAGTATTTTGCAATGCAGCTTTTCACTGGATTCCTGGAATATACAGATGCAGCCATTCAAAATGCGCGTGCGATACCGCATTATTTTCTGGTACGCTGTACGCAGTCTACCGCAAGCTACCGGTAAATACCGCTAGTTACCGTAAATTCTCCTATAATACGACAAGCAAAATAATAGTATCCGGAATTTCCGCAAGGTGGAGCTAATAAAGCTCAACCTCTCATGTTTGAGCTGTGGCCATCAGTCTTTAACGAAGATATTACTAATAGTATTAATAATGAATGACCTTGGACAAGCTGTAAGTGTAAACTTAAAGTATTGCCCTGGTCAACATTCTTTTTTTCATTGACCGTCTTTGTAAAAGTAACACCACAGCATTTCGCAATCACGCATTTGTTTCCAATCATGCAAAGTACAGTGATTCACCATGCCTTTCACATGCTCATAAAAGAGATTGATTTAGGAACATAAACATATTACCGTATGCAAACTGTACTGTATACAGTACGTATATGTATATTTAATGTCTTAACTGTGCCCGTTTAAGTATTGAATATTCATATCTAATTTTACCACTGAAGGGAAATCTTAGTAGCTGAGCATAAAAAGAATAGGAGCATACTGCAACACGTGTGAAGGCCATAAACGATATTAATTTTGGAACATAAACATACAGTATATGGCTGGTCTCGGTACTTTAAAGAAAACATACACGAAACATGGTTTCATTATGACCAGAATCGGTCTTGAGATATTTTTAACTTGATTTATAGTATTTGAGAGGTATGTCTTAACACCGATACTACAGTGCGTAAATACTGCTCACTTATATGTTTCTAGGTTTATATTATGCATTTCATACGGTCAAATTACTTTTGAGCAACTAATAAGAAGCGCGAAACGGTATGCGTTTTAGTTTCGTTTTGTGCTGGGACTCTGCTTTTAACAATGTCCCCGTGGATTGATTAGAGATATCAAGTACATACAAGTCATTTTTTAAATGTTGTAGTTCGTCTTGTAAAAATGTTACGAGTACATCATCTATCAACAATTACACAGGTTCTGTTTCCATATTGCGGATTTTGGTTACGTAATATTATTTTCTAGATTTCACGTTGTGAATATATGATTTGGGCAAACAGAGCCGCAAAGAAGTACATTATGGGTTGTTGTTTTGTTTTTTTTTGCAGTTTTATCTAGAACAAGCGATGCTTAAACCTTTGTCTGATTCTTGTGAAACTATCCACACGACTGTTACAGTACCTAGGAGTACGCTGGGCAAACGTTCCGCGGTCAAATTCTTCCAGCACGGGGGTACCTTTAAAACGGAGAAGACGGCACCGACATTTTTTGGCGCGCCTTCTCTTTAAAGCCCTGGCCAAATATGAAGACAGTACGTACAGTTATAATTCAAACGGAATTAAAAACTACACATCCCAGTTACCATGGTGGTGCTTGTGATCATTGCGTTTAACCAACGAAACAGGGTGAAAAATCAGTCACATGACTTTGGGGCAGAGTTTCGAAAGCTTAACCTATCAGCAACAAAGCGAAATTTACACGATAGGCTACCTCAAACTGTCAGTTACACGACTGTGTATGTCGCTTAAGCCACTCCTATTTGGCATTTTAGTTATGGAGGCGAGAAGATGCCCCCCCCCCCCCTCTGGGTGTCTGATTTGCCACCATCTTTAACCGCTTCGTGTCCGAATGGTAGTAGCTACGCGTACGAAATAAAGTTCATCCCAGCTACAAAACATATATATTTTTGTGGTAAGAGGGAGCAAAACATCAGTATTTACTGCTATTAATTAGTGTACGATTTATAGTTGAAATCTGAGCCTAAATATAAAGTTAAAATCTCGACAAAGCAATGTAGGAAATACAGAGAAATGAAATCCTTTCTGACATCTAAAATCAGTTTCGATCAAGGTCTCTAAAACGAACAAGAAAAAGAGGATTTTCGGAGGGCAATTACGCTGTGTTTATATAGGATAAGTGATTTATGAGCAATCTAATTTCTTGTTCATTTAAAACAGTGAAATGTCAGCTGCAAAAGATCGCACCAGAAACAGCACTCTCTCTGCCTGTCATAGACGTTCAGGAAAGGCTGAATGAAGTCATGTCAAGTACAATAATTCGGTGATCAATAATAACAGTTGTAGGACAAGAAACAAAAGATAGTGAAAACTTAAGATTTTTAAGGCTAAAACTCAAATTATTCTACAAATTAAGGCAAATGAAAATTCAGGACGTTAAAGTGCTAGAGGTGTAAAAAAATACAAAAATGCACATGAGCAAAAAGTTTTAGAAATGGAGCAAACAGAAAAAAAGCCATGCCTATAGTGCAGAAGAGGGATGCAGGAACACTTGCTTAGATATACAAAAAAATCACAAAAAGGTGTATGTTACAAAAGAACATGCAAACATGTTCATCATGTACATGAACATGTACATCAATTTCCCTTCGCGATCAATAAAGTCTTATCTATAAACATGAAACAGAGTGAGGAATCAGAAAATTAGCATGCATAAAAAACAGCAATTCTGTCAATGAGCCCTAAATGAATTAATAGCAACCATGGTTTCATGGAGGGCTTCTCAGATAGTTGGGCATTCAGGTAGATTGCCAGGTGAAAGGATTTGTAAACATACTTTGTTAAAGCAAGTCAGTTTTTTCCACAACACATAAAATACATTTTTCCAAGAAAGTTAAGCCTTTGTCACTAATGAAACCACTAAATAAAGACATAAATATAGAAATCATAAGATTTTTTTTATTCAATGTTGGTAGCAGGATGAACTTTGCTAAGTGTATATTTTGTCGCAGAGTTGCTGCAAGATGTTAACAGTGAAAAAAGGTATTTAGAAATGAGTTATTTCAAGAAGAAAATTTTCAGAATAATTGCAAATCTAGCAGCATAGAGAAAGCACAGAAAACAGGCAGTTAGATTGATCAGATTAGTATGAAAAGTTATTTAGCAAAGGGAATGAGAAGAGTGACAAACTAGTATGCTTTAGATCTTTTTATCTGAACCAGGGAAAACTGATCATGTTTCTCTATAACAATAATAAAAAACTTTATTTTATATATCACCTTTAAAAGTGGCATCTCAAAGCAATACAGTAGATATAAAAACAGATAAAAGGACCACAGATTACAAAGTAAATACATATAAGAAAGACAAGCAGTTAGAGGTGCTACCAAAATTAGAAAATGAAACAGATACAGACACTAAGTCTTCTGAAAAGAAAGGTCCTGAGGTTAGATTTAAATGCACTCAGGGTACGTGACTGATATCACTGGGAATACAAATTGAGAGCTCTGGGGTGCAGCTAGAGAAGACCCTGTCACCCACAGAATGTAGATGTTCTTGAGGACAGCTAGAAGACCAGAGTCAGACGGACAAAGGTGGGGAGTAGACAGATAATAAGCCATATACTGTAGGTACTGAATGAGGATGAGGATTTTGAAGTTGACTCGAAACCTGATAGATAACCAATGCAAGGACTTTAAAACAGGTGTAATGCATCCCTGATAGGATTCTCCCTGTCATATTCTGAACATATTGAAGATTGCTCAGTGTGGATTTAATTTCCCCAGTGAACAGGATGTGCATTTATTAATTCTAGAAAAAAAATGCCTTTCTTGATTTCTCTAGTTCTTAGTTTCTCTAGTTCCCTTTAAAATAAACTATTATTCCACAATGTAGAGTATTACATGGCCAGTATTTACACATGATATTTGTGATTTCAAGAAATTAACACAAGCAGCTTTTGGAGATTTAAGTGTTGGCTGAGTTATTGCAGGATAAAAGACTAGAGATGTTGGTAAGAAGAAGATAATTTTGGGATAGCTGAGGAATACACTGATAACAAGAACACTTCCTAATGGGGTTAGGCATACTTTTGATGAAGATGATGAAGTTAACAGACTGTATGTTTACATAGATACTGAAATGAGGATTGTATTTTAGATTTTGTGTAGTTGCTAGCGTTGAACTGTGTGTGTTGGATGCACATGAATTGAAGGAATGGGCAAACATAGCTGATGCAGATCCACAGAGCCAGCATATTAAGATGTTTATAATTAGAGGCAATTTGTTTAAATAACTAGGTATGGATACTGATGTGCAAGAGAGGTGGAAAGGCTGTTTCCTTAAGCCAGCACTATAAAATATTTTATTCTCAGTGAGATGCTGCCATTTCATAGTGGGTTTCTAACACTGTGTAAAGTTCCATCCACACAGTGCCTTTACTTCCATCCATTTCTAATCTCTTTATCCAGTACAGAGGATTTGGAGCCTATCCCAGTAAGCAACGGACACAAGGCAGAATACACCCTGGACATAGCGCCAGTCCATCACAGGACAGACAGACACAAACACACACACACCAGGGCCAGTTTTCCCATAAACCAATTAACTTACCAGTATGTTTTGGAGTGCGAGAGGGAGTCATATCACACATATGGAGAAAAACCATGTAACCCAGAGAGAACATGCAAACCCCACACACACAGGATGGCAGGAATTGAAGCTAGGACCCCAGTGCTCCAAGATAGCAATGCTAACCACTTTGCCACCATTATAAATGGATGGATATCTTAGTTATCTTTCTAGTTCACAGGTTTGCATGCATAATTTAATTTTGAAAGCCACTGAGACATCAGGTACTACTGTTGTAACAACTGTGCCATCCTACTATTTAGTTAATATAATTTATTATTTATAAACAGTTAACATTGTTAGCAAAATATTTTGAATTATATTTAACCCTATTTTTTCTTTAGTTTTGTATTTAACTTATTATATGATAGTCAGATTTAATGTATATTTGAACAATGAAAATATATTTTTACAAGATGCGGGGGAAAGTGCAACAACTTATAACAGTGCTAAATTTAATATTATTGCTAATAGTTTATGCTAACACCTAACTTTCTTAAACTAAGTGTAACATACCATTCAGAAATACAATCGAGAATAGTTTTTTGGTGTTTGTATGGATGAAACGTTTCTAAACTGTATAAATGTGATTGAATCCCATGGAACTATAACTTTATTTTTTAACAAACATTTCTTTGAAAAAATGAAATGTTTCCCTTGGTCAGAGATTAAATAAAACCTCACTTGCACCAAACAAATTTATATTTCTTAATATCACAACATGATCGAATTTAAGTCTTTTTAATAACAATGAATAGTCACCTATGTGTTACAAAATAAACATTTATATTGATTTGAAACGCGTTTTGATTTAAATTGTAAACGCTTGTTTAAATATATGTGTTTAAGAGCGATATACTGTATAAAAGCGCTGATTCTTATGGAGTGTGTTCCGCGGGGGATTATTTAAACTGCGACACTGATCATTCATCTCTAAATAAACTTTATTTTATATAGCGTTTTAAGCGAATAGGTAATTAGATTGCTCATAAACCTAATCGCTTTTTCTACATAAACACAGCGTGATTGCTCTCTGAAAATGCTTTTCCTTTATATTTAGGCTCAGATTTCAACTATAGATCCTATTATTATAAACTTTCTTGGAAAAATGTATTTTATGTAAACCATGTTTGCTATTTATTCATTTAGGGCTAAAATACGTTCATTGTCTTCCAATCGAGTCGAGTTGACATTGGAAGCTTGCCACTCCCGGACTGTTAAACCAATGCATTAGCATGTTAAAGCGATTCTATTGAGGGAGTAGCCCAGCTACCACTTAACACTGTACTTCCTACTTTGAATACCTGTGAAACCGGTTTAATTCGTCACAGCCAGCACTCCGGCAGAGAGGGGGTTGAGTAGTGGAAGCAGGCGAGATTTCCAGTGAAAGACACCTCCCCCTCAAAAACCCAGTAAGCAGTAATGCTTTAAGTTGAAAATCGAGGTAGATTTTGAGGATGATAAAGAGGATAAACTGGGATGGGAGGAGGGTTTGGTTTTGCATAAGGGGCGGGGTTATGATAATTGGAGGAATTTGCGAGAGTATAATGGTTTGATATATTTGATTTTGTATTGTGGTCGTTATCTATGTTTTTGGTTGGTATTATGTTTATATGGTTGTTTTTGTTGGTTGGCCAATCACCATTCTGAAGCCCTACCATAATCTCTGGTATGGGGAGACCCCAGAATTCTGTCCCATAGTTTAGACAGATGATAGATTTTATTGATCCCGTGAGGGAAATAAAGTCGATCATTTTCATTATAGGAAATTATTAAACGCTCGGTTAAAAGCAAAGGAGATTGTCTGTTATAGTGGACATAAAAACAAGAGTTCGCTGGCATTATATAATTATACGAATTACACAAATATAATTATATCTTATTAATTTCTTGAGATACGCGATTCTTTTAATACAGTCTTTGCTGTGCTCTAGAGGATCCTTGTGATATTTCGAGCTCTGGTTGAATCATAAGTGTCGCAGTTTAAATCATTTTCGTAGTTAGAAATTATGGAACGCTCTGTTAAAAGCAAGGGAGTTTTTATGTCCGTTGCAGTTCTTTTTCAACATGAATATAATTATATCGTTATTAATTTCTTGAGATACGCGATTCCATATTATATTCCCTTTTAATCAAATTCTAAAAGTATGCTTGTTGACTCCGGTATCACGTTAGTTAAAGACTTCGAAGCTTAAAATGTTTAGGGAGAAATGGAATACTGCTGTGTATTTTTTTCTTTAAAGTACCAAGACCAGCTATATACTGTATGTTTATGTTCCAAAATTAATATCGTTTATGGCCTTCACACGCGTTACAGTATGCTCCTATTCTTTTTATGCTCAGCTACTAAGATTTCCCTTCAGTGGTAAAATTCAATATCTGCAACAAGCACAGTAAAGACGTTTACAGTAAGTCTTTCTACGACAGACCAACGGACCACGAGTGCCCCTGTCGGTCAACCAATCACGTACCGCGTCATCTTGCGTCATGATACGTGACACCGCAGCCAATTACCTGCGGTACGTGTCTGTACCGCGCACTTTGAATGGCTGCATCTGTAGAGTACTTTATATTTATTATACATTTAAGATCAGTCCTACACTGTGGATCAAATTTGGATTGTTGCAATTCTTGAGGGTGAACTTTTCAGTTATGTTTTCATTGTGAGATTAGTCAAATCTACTTCATATTTAATTTGCATTAAAAAACAGCAGCAAAAATACAATGCTCTGGTATGCAAATATCAGCGCAAGTCCCTGGCCATACCACAGTGCTCCTCCCCGGGCCCTTTTTCCGACAAGCCTCTTCGGGACACATCAGAAGTGGTAAATGAATTCAGCCAAAATACAATCCACGGCATTCATCACTAAAACAAAAAAATATATATTTGAACATATTCTCTGGAGGAAATCAAGCACTAATCTTGCCACTCATTTGTACATTTTATGTCCACATCCCTCCCATCTTCGTCCTTGCAGCAGCTGCCTGGCTCTCATCCCTCACCAGAAAGGGTTCGATAGCCCCTTCCTTACCGATTCTCCTCAGCAAGGTGAGTTACCCCATTAAAGCTCGCTATTTGAATTGCACCTCTTCTCATCTTAACAAGGATTTGACCCACTACTGAAAGAGTACTTAGTACTACTGAAACATGATGGCACAATCAATTATATACTGACAAAGGAGAAGTACAAACATACTTTCAACACAACAGTTCTGTAACAGTATAGAAAAGAATTCCATATGTGGCCTTTGTCACAATTCCAAAATACAAATGGAAAAAATGAAGCCTAAGGCAGAAGGAGTCATATATCATTTTCTTTAACTTTTATAAAAGATAAATGGAAGAATTCAGTATTAATGTCATGCTGAAACACAAAAAGGAAGAACAAAGGTTGTGGAGAAGTCTTCAACATATTTTTTCCTTTGATTTAATTTTTTTACAACTCACATAGTACATCACCACTAAATAAAAGATACAATCACCATCCATGATGTGTAGTGCAGCGTGTTTTAAGCATTTCTAGAATTGAATAGTTGGAGGGTAAGGGATTCGATTGTGGTCTTAATTGGTTTAGGTTTGGGAATCAGAGCATGGTCCTGTGGACAAGGGTTTCAAACCCCACACTACCTCCCAACAAGGGAGCATGATATAGGAAAGGGATTGCTGTTATCCAATTTTAAAAGGTAAATGTGGATAACAGATTTGGGACTGTTCAAGAGCTGTCTGTTCACGTTTGTGCTTTTTCGAGGGACTCCTACTGAAAATATACAACATTAAAACCAAACCAAATTCTTGGTATTTCAATAAACATAAAGGAAGTCAGTTGTTTCTAAGGAGATTTCATTTACCCAGTGCTAATTCCATACTTACTGTTCCCTACAACATCAGGAAACTGGCTCTGGTAAAGAAGTCCTAGTGGCCTTAACTGATGCTTTCCTCATCTTATTTGCTCTTATCTGCAAACACCATTTAAATAAATTATTTTCTGTGTGTCATATTCAGTATATTTTTTTTCCTTTTCCAAACACGAAGTCATACAGAATATTTACTACACTACGATTTCCATACTGCAATTTGCTTTTCAGAACATTTTTTTTTCTTCTGGTAAAAATCTTTTACGGCAATATCAAAAAGCCACAGAAACAGTTTTTAAAAAAGGAATATAGGAATACACAAGCTGTGAAGCCATATCAATAACACAAAAACTAATTTGCAGAAAATTATACAAAACAGTATTATCGTCTTGTGGAAGAAAAAGATATGATAAACCAAAGCCATGTCAGCATTATCACTGAAACAGTAATTTTACTACAATATATTATTCCAGGAGGTGTTAATTAGATCCAAAGGTGGAAATCACAGATTGTTTTAAACTTAATAAACCAATATATATGTATGAGAACAATTACTGCATGTAAAACATTAGTTTATCATTTTCTGATGTCAAAGGAAAAAATGTAGAGCAAATCATTAATGTATTTAGCGCTGATTTTCTATCTGTTTTGCACTGTGCAGATTTTGAACATGATTGATTTAGGTACTATAGTGTATCAATAATGCATTATGAAAACAATGCAGTTTTGGTGGAAGATAATGTTCAGCAACGACTACAAATTTTAATTTTAAAATGTGATTCCATTTTGTATTTAATACACACTCAAGTTGGAAATATCATCTTTTGATAAAAATGACTGCTGCAACACCTGTAATTGAATTTAAGAAATGAAGATCTTTAGACTTGGGCAGAATGGCGCTGGGGCCCTGGTTCAATTCCTGAGGTGCTATCTGTATAAGTCTGTTTGGTCTCCAATGTTCATGTGGGTTTCTGACTCTTACTCCCTCAATCCACAGACATACTGACAGGTTAACTGGCTTCAAGGAAAAGTGTCATGGGTGTGAGTGTGTGCATGTCTGTGTCATACCTTATCTTTCAAGATCTTTGTGCATTCTGCAAGCTCCACAGTTCACGACAGCAGAGTTAGGTGGAGGATCAATGCAAGTTGCACTAACATTATAGCAAATCTGTCGGTGCCCATGTCACAGTGGTCATTTTGATAAAAATCAAGACTCCTTTCTACCACACAGTCAACTTGTCACATGATCCAGGCTTGGTAAGGTTTAGAACTAACCATTATAATTATTTTTTATTTAATATTTTAGTGGTTAAAACTGAACATAAGAACCATGACTCAAAAGAAAAACATGAAAATCTGGTATTAAATATGTCATTTAATAATCTGTGCTGGGATGAGTGTTTCCTTCAAAATGACACTTTAAGCAAGAGATGAGCAAAGTTAGCAATAACTGGATGGCTGTAGAGATGCATTATGCATTTAAAATTAACTGAAAAATGTAAGTATTTTGCCTTGCATCCTTCTAATAAAATATTCACTACTTCACACAAGCCCAACTAACAGTATGCAATTTGCACCATTTTTGTTAAAGAAAAAAAGTTATTACACAAATGCATTATATGTTGTAATTAATTTTCTGACCCTTTAAAACTTATTTAGAAAAAGGGTATGTGTTGACAAAGTGAATGCAAAAGCTATCAGCAAAACCCCACTATCACATTTTTATATGTACAAATATTTTTTGTGCAACTATCTCAAATATTGTCAGTAACTATAATTTTTTCACACCCTAGATCACTTTATTGGCCATATACAATTTCTTGTATTAGGAATTTGTCTTTTTGCATACCCCAACTTGCTCTCCACGAGACACACAGAGAGAGAGGGAAGCTTGGGGTTAGAGCACAGGGTCAGCCATTTATACAGCGTCCCTGGAGCAGTTGGGGTTAAGGGCCTTTCTCAGGGGCCCAATGGAGTAGGATTCCTCTGCTGGCCACGGGATACAAATCGGCAAACTTTCCAGCCACAGGCACAGATCAGCCACAGAGTCACCACACTGCCCAGTACACATGCACACTTACTCAGTGTATATTTGAAGAAAACTGGCTGGCTATATACTTTGTATCATCATTTTAAATTGTCAAAATGTAACCTTCAGTGCTACTTTCACGTTCTGTGGTGGGCTCCTTGGCAATTTGTAGCATACATGAGTACATTTTTGCCTTTAGGGGTTTGGGGTCCACTTGCTATCGTTCATACTAGTTTTCCTTCACTGATTATCGACATTACGAGGGGGAGAGGTTGGGGGCCTGAGGACCAGGGTAATAACCTTTGGAGGGCACATTTAATGTTATTATCACCGTTTGAGGACTACTGACCTACATTTTAAATTAAACATTAGTAGGAGTTCCTCCAAGCTTGTCTTGACACTTAAAAATTTGGACCTGTGTAACTCCATTTGTAACTAGAAACTGGGTTTCCTAATGAACAGACCACAGGTGGTAAACATAAGTAACAAAACACTGGAGCTCCTTAAAGCTGCTGCCTTAGTACCACATTGTACTTACCTTCACTTATGACCTTCCAAATCCAGTAAAAACCATATAATCAAATTTAGCGATACCACATTCTATGGTAATTGGGCTGATCAGCAATAATGATTACTCTGCACACAGAAATGAGGTGGCAGATCTGACAAAATGGTGTCATGACAACCACCTAGCCCTGAATGCCACCAAGACAAAATAATTTATTTTGGACTTCAGCAAACACAGAGATTGGGTTGCAGATTTTCAACTACCTGGACTGGATCCACAACACTCACAAGAAGGCACAAGTGCGTCTCCACTTTCTGGGGCATCTGAGGAAATGTAAGCAGTTAATTTTGAGTTGTTATTGTTGCACCATAGAGAGTGACTTGACTGGTGGTATTAACATATGGTATGGCAACACAACCACAGAGCACAGAAAGGTCATACAGAGGGTTACAACATCTGCAAAGAAAAAATCTAGGATCTGACTGACCATCAGTGGAAAAGATCTATATCACTATTGCTGAAATAAAGCATGTGCCATAATACAACATTATAACCACACGGACACAACTGTTCTCACCTCTATGGTCTGACAGGTATTACCACAGCCTCAAAACACAGACCACCAGGTTCAGAAACAGTTTTATCCCCAAGCAGTACATGTCATTAATAGCATAGCTAAATCCAAACTGACTACTACTCATTAGCACTGACTGTTAATGTTGTACTATATTCTGTGGTTTACCATTATATATTGTATATTGTTTTCTATACTGTATACTGTAGTGTACACTGTACTGTATGTTGTATTGTATTATATGCGGAATGATACTGTTTTGCAGTACTTGCTTACAGTTTTAATTTAGTGTTGTCTTCATTTACACTGTATCTTTATACTGAGAAAACAAGAGCAAATAAGCATTCCAATGCATTTATTACAAATGGCAAATAAGCTTTGAACATGAGAAGTACTTTATAATAAATAAGTGAATTTGATTAAGAGAATGTGAAGGTTTAATAATTAAAACTTGAGAATAACATTTAAAAAGCACACAATTATACTTATTTATTGTATACATGCATTTATCGGTTTAAAGATTTAAATGAACTTGTAAATGGAGTTCAGAATGTCTTGCGATCCTAAAAAAACAAGCTCAATCAACATTTTCAAGTGTCAACATATGCAATTAACACTTAGAGCAAGTGAAATGCAGAGAATAGTCATGGCTATGTTCTTAAACTGACAATCACAATTAAGGAAACACCAAATTGCAATTGCAAATTAGCAATAAGTCAAAACAATGTTGCTCATTTAATGTTTAATGCATGGATTAACATTTAGAGGCAATGAAAAGCAAAAAAGCCCTGAGATACTGTACATTTCAGGGGATGTTGATTCTATACAACATACAGTACCATACTTATGTGATACGACTTATCTCTGATCAAGAGTGAGAAGACAGGCAACCACTTTGAGTTTTAGTGGCCTGTCTCTCCCTTTGAAGTCTCCAGGCTTCAGGTTTAGACGTCCTTTGTGAATTACTGTACGTTCACAATCCAATGAGGACACCATTCTATGTTAGCCTATGTGACCCTAAAAGCCTTCTAACTCAATCGATTGAGTGACACAGTGTATGGTTAAAAGGAACACATTTCAGCCAGCACCCAGGGTCCCGAGGCAATTGTAGGAAAGCGATAGAGGTGACACTGGTGACAAAGACTTTGAACCACAGAACATGAAATTAATGCAGAAATTGTAGCTTAAGGCTCCCGCATTACATTTTGCATGGAACAAGTCGCACTAATATTGACTTTTTGCCTTCACTCTTCTGAGGAGATTTCCCATCCATACTGCTGCTTAAGTACTCCTGTGATTTTTTTTTTAATTGCATATCCTGCAAGTGCTTAGAAAACTGTGTAAAAGGGTGAGTCCCAGCAGGTAAAGATGGCCTCCTGAATACCAATGTATTCCGTGGTTACAAAAGTACCCCTGGATGTGTCAGTGACATAGAACTAACTTTGTAACACTGTATGCTAAAGCCATATTTTATCATAGTTATCGGACTTCGTTATCCTAATGAAATCCTAGAGGGTCCTTATGCCCCAGTATAGTGACGGGGACACTATACTGTAAAACAGGCGCCGTCCTTCAGATGAGATGTAAAACCGAGGTCCTGACTCTTTGTGGTCATTAAAAATCCCAGGGTGTTTCTCGAAAAGAGTAGGGGTGTAACCCCGGCGTCCTGGCCAAATTTCCCATGGGCCCTTACCAATCATGGCCTCCTAATAATCCCCCTCTATGAACTGGCTACATTACTCTGCTCTCCTCCCCACTGATAGCTGATGTGTGGTGAGCATTCTGGCGCACTATGGCTGCCGTCGCATCATCCAGGTGGATGCTGCACATTGGTGGTGGTGGAGGGGAGTCCCCATTACCTGTAAAGCGCTTTGAGTGGAGTGTCCAGAAAAGTACTATATAAGTGTAAGCAATTATTATTATTATTATCATCATCATCAGTGGAAGTAATGTCCTATTATTAATTTGAAGCTAATTAAGTTGAAGAGAGAAGTTGCAAAATAAGTATCTGAAGCACTTTCAGGACATTGTCCCAACCTATCCAGCTAGACATAAGAAATTAACAATGAACTTTTTAGCTTCTACCACCGTTAAATCTTGCAAAACTGCATAAACATATTAAGCTTAAATAGTTTATATTCAAACCAAAAATGTTGTCGTAAGCGAACCACATCAAAACCTTCTTGTCATTCTTTTTTCCCCGTAGCAAAAGCTTTTATTCATGAACTGCATGTCTGAAATGTTTTTGGTAGTACAAGAGTACAATGTGGTATTTAATCCTGATTAAAAATCAAATCAAGTAAAAATTTTAATATTACCCTATAATTAAAATGACAATTGATTCAGTGAAACTCTTATGAGATCAGAAGACACCACACAAACAGTATCTTACAATTCCTGGTTAAGCTCTTAAAGTGTTAAAATAGGTCTTGTTACCATAATTAATTGAATGGTTGAATTTGTGGAGGCTTAAATATTTATTCTTTTTGCTGCATATTGAACAGAGGATCTTGAGCTCTTAGTCATTTGTTCCGATGACTGGGTGACAGGATGAATTTTTATTAGGAGGTTATACAGTACAGTATCCATCTACTCAAACAAGAGGCTTTGCATTTCTCTGGTTCTATAATCTTCCCTTAAGTATAGTAGGTTTGTAGAAATTTATTTTCAATTTTTTCAGGATTTCATTGGTGAAAAAATATTACTTGGTGAAGTAATATTACTCAATCCTCAATGTGAGGTTATTCTCTTATTTGGAGAAATTGTAGCATTTTTCACCTAAGCAAAACAATCAAATAAAGGTTTCCAATCCAAATGGAAATTAGAATATCCTAAGAATAAGTCAAGTCAGACTGCAATTATTCTTAACTAAATACAGTATGACTTGTTTAGTTTACATATTAAAATACTTATTTGGGTTGGCTTACACTCTTTTTCAAACCTGTCTACAACCTGATCTCTGGAATCACTTAACTCACATCACACAAAACTGTAATATTACATTATAGCCCGATTATCTGACTTTTGTATGTTAAAGAATGACCAATGACCAATTAATCAACATACAATCAATACAAAATGTCTACAAATATCTTTGTTTTAAAAGAGAGTAAAGGTAAAATCATAGCAGACTGACCACAAACAAGTTCAGGGACATATAATAATCAACATATCATATCCAGTTGTAGATATGAAGAAAATGATCCACAATTAAGTGGAAAATGCACATTTTTTTGGATTCTCATAAGTTCTCAAAAGTTACCGTCATAAAACTGAACAAATGTTTGATTGAAGAATATAATACAAATGGTCTATTGTTTAAATTGGACCCTGTATGCACAGAGAACCACATTTAATAACTTAACATCTTACCAATGTATTTACAACTACACAAATGTGTTCGAATATCTTGGCAAACACAGATGCCATTTGCGAGAAGACTCAACAGCGATTGTTCTATCAGAGAAATCTCTACTCTTTTAATGTGTGAAGTACAATGATGACTTTATTCTACAGAACATTTATTGAATCTGTTCTAACATTTACTGTGCCTGGTTTAGTAATCTGAATTCAAGTAATAAAAACAGTCTGAGCAGGATACTAAAGACAGCAGGCAAGTTATTGATGCACAAAAGCAACAGCTGGCAGACATCTACAGTATACTGTACCAAACAGTGTGGAATGTCAATAAGCCAATATAACCATTGATTGTCATGACCACTCCTTGCACAGTGAATTTGAGCTCCTTCCATCAGGGAGTTGATTTCGATTACCTAGATTTAAGTGCAATAGAACCAAGTTATCTTTATTTTCCTACAGCTATTAACCTGCTTAATTTGGACAACCGATTGTTGTTTTAGTTTATGGATGTGTAACATACATTCCATCATGTGTATAAAATACCAGCTCACACATTGATGACCAAATGTCTTTGCTTTGCTAAATTGTGATTACTTTAAGCTGATAACTTGTTTCATTCTCATCTTATGCATGTACTGTATGTTTCTCATCTGTTAATGGATTCATGTTGTGTTAAATGTATGATATATTGTGTTTTGTCTTGTATATGCCTGCAAAGCACATCTTTTATCTCGACCAAAGGTAGTATTATATTTAAAAGGGATGGAAATTGAAAAACTACAAAAGTTTATAAAGCAACCAACTGACAGAACAGTTTTAATGTCCATAGATAACATCTCATCTGTTAAGCTGCTGAATAAAGCACAGGATGAGTCAATCTTGAAGACGCACAGCTAACATTTATGCAGAAAACCTCATTATGCTTTATGAACTATTACCATATATGTAATACTCTTACCTGTCATTTTGGCAATATTACATAACACTGCAAGGTATGTAAAAGGTACAATTGTTCTGTTACTGTGGACAAAAAGCAGAAGTCAGATCAAATTTTGAGATGGCACTGTCACGGGGGCCAGTTCTGACTCCCATGAAGTGTGTTCTTAAAGACCCTATGCGACGGTATAATCCTGGAGTCTGGAGAAGGACATCAGGGGAAGATACAGTACAGCAGGGTTAGGACAGACAGGGGACAGTGACTAGTGATCCAGTGCACGGGGGAAAAGCAGAAGCAACCAAGTTCAGGGAGGTCCAAAGGATTGTCAGGGCACAGTCCATATTCCATAAGCCAGGAGATCCATCAGGGACGAGGACAGTTGAAATCCCCGGAAAGGGGAACCAAGACCAGGAACACAGAGGTGAAAGCCTATGCCCTCAGGCTACTCCAGGCCTGGTGATAGGCAGGCCTTCGGACATCCATCTTCTAATGCTGAGCCTGGAACAGCGGAGACATTAGGCTTATGAAGCCAAAACACTAACGAGACACACTGGGAAATAATGGAACTGAATTAATAACAGAAACGGGTAGGAGCGCCCTCTAGAGGAGGAGTGTGGAATGTAACAGGCATGTTTAAATGTATTTAAATCAGCATGACTGTGCCAGACGAAACTTCACTTAAAAATATACAGTGAAAAAAAGAAAAACTTCACTACCATTCGTGATCAAACAATATGATAGTGCTGAATCAGTTTCTTCATCCTTATTTCTTTTACCTTACTTTATTTTCAAAATATGACCTCATGATAAGTTAAATGTTTTCTAGTATCTTTCAGATTATTTACACGGAGAAAAGTTCAAAACAAATGTTTTTGTTACAAAAATAATTTCCTCATATGATTGCTAAAGAAAAAAACTGAAAACATATGTGAAGTAACTGTTTGTGTTATACTTTATATACAGTACTATACTTTGTTATAAACTCAGCAATTTGAATTCTTTTTAGTTATTTCAATTTGGAAAGGTTTCTTTTTAAGCTACTTCTCTGCTTTGCTCACCAGGGGAACAGAATAAACAGACACTATATTCCAATATTTGTGGGGAATCATTGCAAATTCCCATTGTCGCAATCTGTTTTCATTTAGAATTACAAAACACCACTTGAAAGAAACTCCAAAAAGGATTAAAGTAAATCCAATTTTTTTTTACTTTTAGATTTAAAAGATCTTATTTGGTTTATTTAAAAAGGTCCCATTACAGCCATGTTCCCAAATCAGTTTGAGTGGAAGCATTTTCATTTTCTCAGCTTTTGTCGATACACTTAATAATACATGCTTAAACCCAGACATGTTCTATATTGCAAAACTCCAGATAGTGTTGGGCATATGGCAGAGTATGTAGTGAGGCATGGCATTTGTCAGAGTTAACTAGCATGTCAGCCATAGCATGCACCAGCAGTTGCTAGTACAGCAGTTTCCACGTCAACGCTGCCTATGGGGTTGAGTATCCCCCTAGTGACTCCAGCTATCCCAGTCCTGCCAATGCTCTGTCTGAATGGCAGCTCCCTTCCAATGAATGGTATATATTTGATTTAGACCAGTGCTTTCCATATTATTCTGTATTTGTGCATTTACCCTTCTGTAGAGCACGCAAACCCCTTATAAAACTTGTACTTAATATGATCAAGACGGAAATTCACTGCCATATTGCAGTGCAGCAATCTACGTAATTAGATTCACACATTCAAACTTTTTGTACCTTGATAACTTACATTTTTTTAAAAAAGGTCCCAGCCATTCTTCACCAGGCATGACAGATTTGAAAATGACAATTTTCATTGTAACTATGATTTATTTTGATTCAGTGAAAAAAATCCAGTATGTTAATCAAAGGAACTCTTTCAAAAAAGCATCTAAACAGAAATGTCTGTTTGGCCTTCCATTCATTTTCGTTATACCTTAAATAAACCAAGACAATTACTTGTAACAATTTCCTTTAATTAACAACAATCTTCCTCACTGTACCAAAAGCCTGCTCTTCAGCAAGCCTTTAGGAGTGTCCAGATTCATGCAATAGACCAACACTTCTTTGGACTGGAACACACTTTACGCCAAGAACAGTCAAGACTTTCAGTCCATTAAGGCCAGATTTTACTGCTTGTAAGACAAGGTTTTCCATTTGCTTAGAGTGTGAGCTAGCGTATTAGGCATTAGTACGAGCTAGGGTATGCTTTCAATGTACTGGATCAGCAACTGATTTTACCAGTCATTATAAATAGAAAGGATTACTGAAACCCATCAAAGTAAGGCTATATCAAGGTAATTGCAGAGCCAGGTGAAATGATCTGAAATTAGAAATTCAGAATATGCAGGTTATTTAAAAAATGTCTGTCAAAGGCATATATAACATTATAGAATCAGCCAGATAATATTCCTCAGTTCATGCAGTTTTTTTTCCTTCAGCCATACAATACAATTTGATACCAATAAGATTGTAACAGCAGATAACCATTTACCTATCTAAAAGAAACTAGTGGTTTTTTACTAACACTATTTAGAGATAATCTGTAAGACATGTATCAGTACTTTATTGCTGAAATACCATTTGTTAAATGGTATCAAAGGACTAATACACATGCAACATGTCATTACTGAAACATATAAGGTATTATTTATAAATGACAAGAGATAAGTACCTACAGTAGATAGGCTTTATACAAGAGTTAACTACCATTTGTTAAGTTCTAGTATGTCCCCCATGGCTTACAGGATACTTCTAAAATAAAGTGGTACTATTTTCATGGTGGCTGTTCCGTTTGTAAAATGGAGTTCTGCTTTGTGGTCACTTGCAGGCTCATTACCAATCTTGAATCCTACACTGTATTTTAAAACCACCTCATTCTGTCAGAACAGCAGCTCTGCTTGCCTTTAACCTTCACTACATACTTGCATCACTCTGGGGTGAGCACACACTTACTAGGTCTTAAAACACATCGTCTCATTATTAGATAGGCTTTGGATTTGAGGAAGAGGTTCATGCGTTTGCTAGAAGCCTTCAAATAACACAGCTTATTCAATCATTTTAAAATTATCACTTGACAATATAAGATGTATTTCTGAACCCTTTATATTTTTAATGACATCAGCCTTGTGCCATGTCATCATCTTTTGACCCCTGTGTCAAAAAAGTCCGTTATGCATTTTGTTGGCTGCTTTGTAAAATATGCATCACAAAGGCAAGATTGGCTCAAAAGGGTAAACAGGAAGGACCTTGAAAATTCCCAGTCTAATGAATAGGTTAAAGTACTGGAAGAAGAAAATCTTATTTTCCTGACATACTGTACTAGGTTTATCTATACATTATCGGATAGCCACTTGCCCAGATAAAGGATGCAGCTGCCAATAGCTTATCCTGGAAGTATTAGGAGAAAGGTGGGACAGACTACATGACAGCTTACCCTGGAAGAGATGCCAGTCCATGGTACTGTAGGAGCACTGACATAGGGACAATTTAGCACAGCCAATTTGCATGTAAGTAGACAAGCAAGGTTTCCCTCACTTAAACTTAGGTCACAGCAACAGATATATTTGTAGATCAGGTATACTGCATCTTGCATCTTGGTAAAAGTTGGCACAATATTTAGACTGTTTTAAGACCATCTTCACTACATTTATTTCAGCACTGTCAGATGTCAATTGGTAGGATTTTTGTAGCTCTATATTATGATAATGATAAGCAGTAGGTGATTCTGATCACAAAAAAAATGCATTTTGCCTTTATTAGCCTATACTGTGTAATAAATCCACAGAAAGCAACCAAGGCTTCAGACAGACAAGGTATCCTAAGCAACATCAAATAATTGTACAATTACTTGTCAAAAAAATAAAAATGAAAACATTACCTTTCAAATTATAGCTCTGAAATGTGCTGCAACCTCCAAAAGTCAACATTTCTCCCGTATTACTGCCGTGCACAGTATTCCTGGGGATGTTTCACAGCCACGTACAGAACCTACACTTTAAAGGTAAAAATTCTTGGCTATTCAATTATTACAGAAGGGAAATTTTCCATCACATTAAAAACAGGGCCTAGGCAGCGCTTTATTTTTTTACCCATGTCTCAAGAACTGCCTCATTTGCAGTGACTCTACCGCTTCATAGAAAACTCCATCCTTTTTCCATAATTGTGAAGACAACCATGAAAACCACAGGCTCAGTTAAAGTTTCCCTGATGATTCACTCTGCCAAAGCAACCACAGAAAAGAAGACACCAAAACATGACTGGAAGAAGGTACAAGTGAAAGTTGTTACATCTAGTAACCAATTTTTAAAGGGAACAATGAAAAATTGAAGATGTTGTAGTATTAGAAATCGGTACAAGACAGGTTAACCTGTTGAAATATTAATCTAATACCTTAACAGCAAGATAAGTGTTGAAAGCTTATCTTGGCAGTTAAACCTCTTAAAACCAGCTTTAAAAGATTTACTCCTGGGCCTTGTTAAACTGAGAAGCTCTTTGTTTCTATTTTTGTATTAAGCAGTGAGGAGAACTGCTTACCTGTCATCAATTTTAGTAGAAGAGGTATACTGTTGCTCTAGAGCAGCAGTACAAAGGAAAGCAAGTGGACTGCTTTCTAGTCCGAAAAGGATGTCATACTCAAATAAAGGCACCCAAGTGTTTCAAGCTTGGAACAGAAAAAAACATGAACCCTTAATGCAGATATTTACAATCCTGAAAGCTAAATATCTTCAAGAACAATAATGTTACAAGCACCCGGGGACACAAAGGGTAATTAAGCTTAGGGGCACTGATGACACAAAATGAGACATCTTTACAAAAAGTAATGGGAATTTTGAAGAAACTCCCTTTGCTATATTGCAGTTTTCCATGGAAACTTCAAGAAAAAATTGCAAAGCTACTAGCAACCACACAAGCAAGAAACGGTACAAACAAGAGGAGGCTAGTCTGTATTTCTTCTGTTCTTGTCATTTACCTAGTAATTTATCAGAAGAGGTACTCAGTTACTGATTACACTCATATCAGCACAGCAGAGATTTACAGTAAATTGGTAAACACTTTGACAATTAATATTCTTTTTAAGCCAGTTAAGTTTTGGAAAGGGCTGTGACATTACAAACCGAAAATAAAGATTATTTTGCCATCCTTCTGAAATTAAATAACACTCTGTAAATAACACTCATACACACTTGAAGTACTTCACAAAAATACTTTTATGAAATAATTATGATACATAATATAGATCATATAGGTTTATAGTTCAAATGTAAGAGCTACATCTGTAGCTTGTTCTGAGAGGAAATTATGCTCTTAAGGAGCACGGTCACTGAAACATTAGCAAGATTAAGATTTGGCTTATACTGTTGTATTTTGGGAATAGGATATAGATCATGCACAAGCAACAGTAAAATAAGGGAGTAAAGTAAAAAAATTTTAGGCCCAAATCAATTCCTTGAAAAGGAATCTTAAACAAAATTCAAATTTTGGTAATACACTATTGACATTTAAATGAGAGGCTTTAATTATCCTTTTCACTGAACTAAATTGATTTTAGAAAGAGTGAAAAAACAAATAAGGCATTATAAACTAACTTTGGGCTTACAGAAGTCTCAATCAGCCCCAAGCACAAACTCGACCTAAGACCCAAAAACGGTCAAACAACTTGCAGAAGATAAGACAAAACTAAGGTTGATAGCATAAATTCAAGACATATAAGTCACAATCCCTGATAATATAATACCTACAGTAAAAGAACAAGAAAAGTAGATGTGAATTACTTCAGACTGAATTACTACAGATATATATGAATTCCAATTTAAAAGATAGAATTGAGCATACAATCCCCATACAAATTCTTGTTACAATTTCATGTTACCAAAGTAAAAGTTATTTTGTATATATTTATCATGTTTTTGCAAGTGTTATGGAGTCATACCATATAAAGAAAAAAATGAACCACAAAGGAATGACTTAGTTGTTACACCCATAGTTCTAATCAGTTATTAATCACTGAAGCACATTGCCAATATTAAGTTGTATTAATTAAAAAGCTATCATTTCTCAGTTGAGCATTTTCTTCAAATGTTACTAATTAGTACACTATCCTTCCTTATGACATTGAAAACTGCACAAAATAAATGCCTGTATTTGGATCAGTACCATGCTGTCTCCATTTTCTAACATTTAATTAAATAGTGAGGACTATATTTCTTTAAAACTCCACTAAAAAGAGGAGAAAAATTAACTGTTCAGACAATTCACTTTATTAAATTGACACGGGATAACTGAGTTTAAAAAAATAGGTACAACAATCTCTAATAATGGAATCAAAGTAGTCTATAAATGAAGTGCAAGAAAGTAATTACTGGGATCATGGAACAAGCAAATTCAATATTGAAATCTATGTTGTACCGCAACAGGAACCATTTGGAAAAAACATGGGTGAAATTGGAAACATTACCTAAATTAAATACATATAAGAAAGACACTGCCAGCTAAACACAAGACTTTAATAAAGAACACCAACACATAGGATTTGCTGAAAAGTCTCTTAATGAATCATGTACAACTATTTGTTATTACAAAACAGCAGGTGGTCTATAAAACAAGCTAATATTCTGTGTGCACATTCAAATACCATCTTATTTTGAAATATTAACCTTTCAGGATCAAGGTTAATGATTAATTCAATACTTTTATGGCTATGCTTCTAGGATAGGCATCAAATAACAAGCTTTCTGCAGTGGCACTCAGTTAACAGATTCCTTTCACTAATTATAGTTTACAAAAAAATAAGCATGTGAAACTTTCTAATTGTGGTCCAAAGAGCTGCTGATGATACCCTAGGTTCTGACATTTTCTATTCAAATTGATACAGTCCCCTGTAATTAATAAACACACACATTCCAGCTACAGAGAAGAGCTCTGATTACAGCATAAAACAACAAACAAAATGCTTTATTTAAGGGTTTTACTTGAAGTGCTTAAAATCAAAGGATAGAGTCTACACAAATATTAAACAAAAAAAGCAGGAGTTCTGCCAAGAACTTAAAGATCTTAACATTGTTTCATTTTGTTTTTCTGCCTGGCTTCTGCACGAGAATTCACTGTTCAACACAAATGGTGAATGCTTTCGACACAAATGGTAGGACAATTTGTTTGGTACACGGTGCATGCTCAAGTTTAATTCACAGATGGTTGAAATATACCATTTTGTTCCTATACTAAACAATGTATTTAAGTTTACAATAGACAGTAAGTGAATATATAACAGGTCTACTTTATCTTTGCTAAGAGGTGTACTAAAAGGTGATTCATAATTACAGCCTTCAGCTGGTGTAAGTCTAAACCTATTGTACCGGCATAAAGAGCAGCTCCCAAATCACTGGAAAAAACAATACCACATACCTCAAAGGCTAGGAGGGATCAGCTAAGGAATAGTGAGACATCTGCCCATCATGAGATACAACAACAGAATAAAGGACCTAGGAGAACCGAAATTTAATTAGCAGATCTTGGACTACAAAAAAGTGTATGACAAATCATGGAAGACTGTTGGTCTCTTATAAAACTAATCTTTAATCTAGTTTTTTTTTTATTTATTGTATTAAGGTTTATTGAAAGCTGTCAAACACTTTGTATGGTACAATATGAATAGGATGACAAACCTAAACAAATGACTTATTTTACACCAAGTGTGCATGCAGACAAACAATAAGGCAGATTAAACTTTTTGATGAAGGAACCCTTTTTCTGTCAAAGCTTATGTCACAGATTCCCAGCAACCTTTTTTCTTACTTTTCTGGAATAGCTATGGTGGTGTTCCAGAAAAAGCATTCTATGACCGCTATTCAGAAGCAATTTAGCCCATTATTAAGGAAGAAACTATTGATTGCTTTTGTTTCAATTGTAAGCATTGCATGGGCTCATTGAGTTTATTTCAGTAATTTATTAATCACATGATGCTAGCAGCCATATCACTCTGCAACTCACAACTGGCAACCCACTGAAGCTAAGCAGGGCTGAGCCTGGTCAGTACCTGGTTAGGAGACCTGGGAAAACCTGTGGTTGCTGCGGGAAGAGGTGTTAGTGGGACCAGTGGGGGGTGCCCATCCTGCAGTCTCTGTGGGTCCTAATGCCCCAGTATCATGACAGGGACATTATACTGTAGTGGGCACCATCTCTCAGATGAGATGTTAAACAGACCCTGACTCTCAGTGGTCAGGAAAGATCCCCAGGCATTTCTCAAGAACAGTACAGAGTTATCCCAATGTCTGGGCCAAATTGCACCCCCCTCCTCAGCCCTTACTGTGGCCTCCAGATTGTCCCCATGTATGATTGGCTTGCACTTGCCCTGCAATGGAGTGGCACCCTGTCCAGGGTGTATCCTGCCTTGCACTTGTTGGTTGCCAGGTATGCTCCAGCTTCACTGCAACCCTCATCAGGAAAAGCAAAAATGAAAATAGATGGATTAATCACATGACTTCTCTACAATTAGCACCCCTACAGTTTAATAAAGCTTAATCACTGAAATGCTCATTGAGAATAAAAGTTCTAACCACCACTTTGACCATCAAAAGAAAGCCAGAAGTGTTTCCTTCTGGTTTGATAACCATTTTTTTACATCAAAGGATGAGATGGAAATAGGAAAAACTGGTAGCAGTGACTAAGTATAACAGTCAGGGAACCTATTGGTAGAATAGGAGGATCCTTGTGCATGACCATGAATCCCACAGAAGAGAGTAGCAAAGTGACAATCCAAAAGACAAGATCCAGAGGCTAAGTCAAAAAGGGTCCAGTAACAAGAGATACCCAAAAAACAAGATCCAGAGGCTTGGTAAATAAGGAAGGCAAAAGGGTCCAGCAACAGGAGATTTCCAAAAGACAATCCAAAGACAAAATCCAAAAAGTGAGATCAAAAGGCAGAAGCAAAGAGTTAGAAACAGAAGATCAGTCAGAAGGTTTGGAAACATACACACAGGAGAATACTACAAGAAGGCTTTTCAATAGTGAGCAAGAGTTGGAGTGAGAGGGAACCTTAAATACTGAAAGGAAAGGGACGTGGTAGGATAATTGGTTTAAGAGTGAGAATTTGTGGAATCTGGTGCATGTGGGATTGTGATGGGTTAAATTAGGAATGTGATTGTGAAACAGTGGGTTTGGGAATGCAACGGCGTTTGCGAGGGAGAGTGTGTGGCATGACAGGAATGGATGTGATGAGCTTCTTACTTCGACAATTTTGTTTTATATTTGGAGTTATGGATGTGAGATGCAGTCTCATGTTCAACTCTGCATCCAATCTGTTGCAATACTTTGTTTGTGTAGACATGTACGACAAAAATCTGGTTTTGTTTTCGGTGCTGCACCAAAACTCTGCCAACTGCACTTCATTAAAAGCTGTTTGTAAGGAATAGTCTGCAATCAGGTCAATGAACTTCATATATTTTTGTGACTTGAAGTCTTTTTTATTAGTTTGTTTTTTTATTGTTACAAATTGTTTTCTCTAGAGGTTGCAGTAATTTCTAAGTGTTCCTTCGATCTAGTAACATGTTATTTTCTCTCATTGAGAGTTTTTGAGATTTTCTGGATGGTGGAATGGCAAACATTTTTATCTCCAAACAAGATAAAACAGCAGATGGAAGAGGAAATTTCATCCGGCACCTTTGAGGTATCTTCTGGCTCTAGCAGCAAATGTACAGAAATGTATTCAGAGAGTGAATTTGAAGATGACGTTTCAGAAGATATGCCTAATTGTTCTGTCTACTTGGAGCCATGCAAAGCCATCGTAATTCACATTTTTTTTATAGCAATTTTTTTTTCTTGTAGCCTATGTGAGAGCTCACGGAACCCCTGCGGACGTCCACAGTTTGAAAACCACTGGTCTAACGTATAATGAAAGGCTCATTGAAAGTTTGTTGATACTTTAAGGTAAAACATCTGCACCTGCTTTCAAATAGTCCAGTAGCAGGCAACCTAAGAATGAGCAGAACTGGGGATACCGGGGCAGTTGAAATAGCATGCTTCTTCATTAACTCCAATCAAGAAATCACTATTGCAGCATCTTTATAAAATATTTTGTAGCTCTCTTAAATCCATAAACCATATAATTCCATATAAGCAATCTCCTAATAAAGCATACCCATGAAATAACTCAACATGTGACTCAGAATTAAAATAACTTTTAGAAAAAAATAATCATCCAATTCTAAATGGATTTGGCAACACTGGTGTAGAGGCAGACTGTAATAGATGGTGAAGGTGGTTTAATCTTGACGACAAAGTTTGGTGTCTGGAGTCTTAGCAATCTGCTTCAAGCATTAATAGGGTGCACCTGGTTTGAAAAGGCATGATCTTCATCACTGTTCAAATGTGTTTGAACACCTGTTGTCCATTATGGTCTGTGATTTTCTAGAAGTCCATCTGCTGTGTCTAGTACACGGTGACCAATCCTGGTCCTTATGAGCTACAATCAAGAAACTCTTGTAGGTCTCCCACAATTTGTAAAAACTTGAAACAAATGAGTTTTCATTGTTAATTAGTTTAATCATTAATTAGTGTCAGGTTTGTCCAGCTGTGATCCCTGGGAGCCTAGTACTTAATAAGGCCTTAGTAGTCTGTTGATTTCCAGAGTCCACCAAAATGTGTTCTCTAGTTTGTATTTTGCTATTGATTTTGAAAGGCTGATTTTGACACTGCCTCTGAGTATTTAGAATACATGAATTTGGTCCTTTTGTGCTCTTCTTTTTATCCATCAAAGTATGACATTCCTTTAATCCCAGGAATGTTTCTGATCTCCTTTATCTGGACTGATTCCAAAGTAGGAATATCTTTTCCATAGAGTGGTGACCAGAACTGTAGACTTTGTAGATTTTGAATAATGTTTTGCTAGTTGCAATGCACAATTTGAACATTACATTTTTAAAATTAAATTATACACATTTCATATCCTACCATTCCACCTGACTTTTTCCATTATGTGCCCACTTTTTAGAAGGTGAAAAGGATGCATCAGCACAAATGCCTACATTTTTTTTTTTTAATAGGTAGTGTCACGGAGTGAAAAGGGTTGGTGTTTGGGCACCGGGTGTCAACGGTTGTATGGATGTTAAGTTGCATTGATGGGCCAGTGATACCCTAATGTTGATCCAGTTTCATGCCTTATCCTTTGTGTTTCCTGCCCCTATTAAAAGCCCTCCTAACACAGATGCTGGGCGATTACTGCATCATTCAGGGGTACTGTGTGGGGTTGCAAACAGGTTGGACTAGACCTGGGTAGGGGGAACTTAGGGAAGAAGAGGACGCAATTGAACAATGCATCATTATACCTGTCCATCTGTGTACAGCCATTTCCTGAACAACCCCTGGGCAGGTAGCCCTGCCCACACCCAAAAAATCAGAGGGACACTTCCATTCCCTGGAGGAGTTATGAGCCTTTGTTAAGAAGTCTTCAAAAGCCCCTGTCACAGGAGAGCAGGACATTTGAAAGAAGAAATGCTAGTAGGACAGGTTACAGCATTGGACCCATGAGAGGACGTAGACACCAGGGACTCTACAGGGAGAAGGTGAGGAAGACTCCGGCATCATCTTCCTGTCCCCCTACCTGACGTAGAACTCATGGAAAATCAAGGTAGCAGGGAGGAGCATGAGGGAACCATGTTTTTGGGGGCAGCCAGATCCAGAGAAGATGCCACCAAAGGAACTACATGAAGAACCTGTGGTAGGAGAAAATATTCTCAGTACCCTTAATGCTAGGTCGTGAAGTCTTCTTCAAAGCAAATTTAGAAGTTTTCCTGAATTTTGGCTCACCCAATCTGTGGCAGGTCTTCAATAGATCAGAGTTTTCCATTTTATATTAATAGCTTATATTTCTGCTACCTGCAAGTAACACTGCATTTGTTGACATTAAAAGACATTTGCCAGGTGTTTACCCAGTCTTTAGTTTTTTTTTCTAAACCTTTTTGTATTTCTTTAGGAACATAAGAATTTCTGCAATTTCCCTCACGGGATCAATAAAGTATCTATCTATAAGAAAGTTTACAAATGCAAAGAGGCCCTTGTCCCAATCGAGCCATTTGGCAGTTAGTAGCTAATTTATCCAAGGATCTCATCCAGATATTTTTTTAAAAAGGTGGGGTAGTGGCTTCAACAGCATAGCTGTGTGGTTCTATGTTTCCACACATTTTTATCTTCCACATTTCCTTTCCAGGTTCTACATTGTTTGTTGTTTATTCAATTTTGTATCATATGCAATATTGACCACTTACTGTACTAACTGTATCAGAATGTAGGTGTTAGATGTAAATTAGGAAGAACAGAGTTATCAGTCCCTGTGGTATGCCATTAAGTGATGTCATCCTAATTGAGCATTTATTCCTGTATTATATTATATACTGAATATTCTGAATATTTTCTTAAAATACTGAATATTCTATACTGTTTCTATTCTATCTAAACAGTACTCAGTCAATGTACATGCATAACCTCAAATACCTACTACATTATGTGCAATTATAAAATTACTCTTTTTGAAGAATCTTATTATCATATTATATGGACTACTTGGATTCATTAGTGCTGCTGCTTGTTCAAACAACTGTAACCTGTTAGTTAAACAAGACGTACATTTGTAGATATTCTTTCCTTTTGGAATATGATATATATTCAAGATATATAGAAATATTCATCTCTAATTTCTCAGCAAAACTTTTCCCATTTATAAGAAATGTAGAGGTTGGCAGCTGGTTTTGTAGTCCAAGATATAAAACATTGTTCTTATTTTATACTTCTGTGCATTGCATATGTTATGCAATAAACACGTTGAAAGGTTTTTATGACAAAGAAAAATCTGTTATCAATATATAGTACTACTGTTTTACTATTCCCCACCCAAAATAAAAGACTTGCTCTTAGGGAATATACAGAATGTATTCAAGGTAAATATTCAATCCCAATGACACCATAAAAGCAAATGATATCAGAATGATTTCTTTTGTAAAACACACAACATGTAACTAAATTTGCTTAGTAAAATTAAAATGCTTGCTAACATTATTACATACACAAAAAATGGTATCACTACAAAATATCTAACACATTGCAAAATTAGAATTCTTTTTTTGGCCTGCAATGGCCTGGTATCTCGTCACTTACTTATATCACTCATTAGGTGGGTTGAGCACCAACTCATCGTGACCCTTTATTGGACTACGCAGTAATTGAAAATGGACGGATGGAAGAAAACTATATCATTATCTCACAAACTTCACAGCAAAATATGTGTTCACTGCATGTGTTACCATCATTTACTGAACTGCATCAATATGAGTCTATAAGGTACTCAAATAACTGAATGTCAGGAATGTTGTAATTTTTCTGGTTTAGTAATTTCCTATTGAAAGAGGAAACAATCATGACCTTGCAGCTTTCATTAATAGCCTCCACAGGGACAAAACTGATACTTTAATTAACACATCTGGTATATGTGTAATAATTAACAAAAGGTTGTTTAAGTACTTATATTTTTATACATGTGCATGTATTTTATTTCCACTGACTGAGAAATGTGAACAATCTGTATAAAACACAATGACTAGATTAATGTGTCCACATCAATGAGGGCATTGCTTGTTGATTTAAACATGCATTTTCTTACCTTAGCTAGAAGTTCAGACTTGTGTTTCAAAAGATTGGATTTGTTTACTGTTAAGGATCTGTTCAATGTTTTTTATGGTAAGGGTACTGAATTTACTCATTTATCTTCGTGGGGGCATGCAAAACAGGCTAAATTTGATATGGAAACCGATAGCTGAAGGTTCGAGAGGAGAACCTGGGGGTGCTCTGCCTTTTCCTCTTTCATTCAATTTTCTCTTTTCTATTAAAAACCTAACCACGGTTCCGAGCACCAGACCTGTAATAGCTCACATCCCTAATTCTGTGCCATCCCGAGACCGCCTTTCTCTCCTCCAGAACCTTGAAGATTCTTCACATTGTTTTCTTGTTCATCGACCTCCTTCCAGCCATGGACATTCCCATCCAGCCTCGCGCATTACACCGCCCTTAACGCCGCTCCACCACCACAGATACGCCGACTCATCTTCTTAAAGGACCAGCCTCTTTTAAAGCACCTCAGATCGCTGTTCAACAGATCTATCCCAATTCTACCACTGTCTGACCGTTCTGTTCTGTTTTCTACTTTTATGCAATTCCATCTCAGCTGAACAAGTTCTTCCTCCTTCTCTCTCCACTGTCGTTTCTTCAGCTCTGCCTACTGCAAAACGATTAGCTCCTCCTCCTTCACTCGGCTCTCCGATTCCGCCTTCTCTTCCTGCACAACCACCGAGTTCTAGTTGATAACATTTCTCTTCAAATTTCCCAGCAGGTTTCTCAGATTCTTGAACCCCTTTCTCACTCTGTACCTGCCATTAATTCCCATCTGCTTAAACATGGAAGTTCCCTGATTCGTCCCCGTGTCAGATTTCACCCTCAGCATAGCTACTGCCTCAGGCTCTCAGGTTGCTCTTAGGCCATCCTCATTTTTGTGCCACCAGATTCTCAAAGGTAAACATGTCACTCTTGTTTCTCTCCTATTACACAGCTCTGAATTTGATTACTGAGTAGTGGATTGAGGAGATCTTGCTGTCACTCTAAAATCCTGGGATCCACATCTTCTCAAGTTTAACCTTGGACAAATTTATTTTTAATTTGGCTTTCTCTATTTTCAGGGATGTCATCTGTTCTCTCCACCCTCTCAGGAGCCAGGAGTGGACTATTACATGTCCATATTGCTGATCTTTTTCTGTTTTGGTGGTTCTTTTTTTTATGCCCAATTAAATTTTAGTCTAAATGGATTTGTAATTTTAACCATTACAAATGCTTAACCATTCTTCCTGTCCTAAGGTATGCCCCTATTTGCACATTCATAACTGAGTGTCGGTGTCGCCCACTCTAGATTCATCTGTCCCGCTGCTCCAAAATTATTATCTACCATTTTCCAAGTTCATATACCCATTTGTAATGAATCCTTCAGGATCTTCCCATCCGTCTTAACTACTTTCTAGATGGCCTCCGAAATAGATTTTCTACTGGCCTGTCTTCAATTCCATCTTATTCCTGTCCCAATGTGCGTTCGTCTACTGCTGAGCCTGAAATGATTGTCCTATTGGTTTTGCTTCTCATAAGTTTTCCGGCATAAAAGCCTTATCACTTTAGATACAGTTAAATTTGAAGTTCACCTTCCTCCCGATAAGTTGTCTCTATTTGCTCCTTCATCTCTTATTTGAAATTTTGAAATGTATCACTAATCGCAACTTGATATCCTTGTTGAGGCATTTCAATTATGTTATTAGTTTTATACCTCAAGGCAAATCTTTCTCTCTCAACTTCTCGCTTTTCTACAACTGTCAGTCTCTCTCAATGCTCACGTTGCTATATCATCTAACGCTCGGAAGGATTTCAGAATGTGGATCTTTTACTCCTCCACAGGAACGGCCTCTCTATGTTTTACAATGTACTATCCTCTCACGAGGCACCAGTAATGTAGGGGTTGTGCATTTACTGGGACAATTCTTAATTGTAGCAGTTAGTCACAAAATGATTCTTTTGATGGTATTAGAATCCAACCTTGCAGGACACACACAGATACTAATACACGAGAATACATTTATTAATACATAAAATGTGCATATAAACATAACAGATCTTATCGAGAGGGTTAGCAGAATACAACAGGTATATATTCAATCACGAAGTGTTACAAATACCAAGAGGGACATACGCACAGTATATCATTCATTTAGACCGTTTCATAAATGAACTTGGTTACAACTTCTACATTAAATACTCAAAAGCAAGTACATCACTCATAGGAATTAAATTGATATCAACTGGTTGGGATAACAATTGAATTCTCGAGCTGTAATGCAGAAAGTTGAATACTCATCCAGTCTATGGATTCAGATCTCCTGCAGACACAAAGAAGCAGTGGCAGGCTTGCTGTATCCAATCGGCGCTCTCTGGCTTGGTGCCAAACAGTGCTGCTGCGGCTGGAGAGAAGTGGCTGCGATGCGCAGCTGATGCTCTCCGAAGACCAGCTAGTTAGTGTTGGCTGAAACTAGCAGGGTTTGTGCACAGGAGAAAAGTGACTGCGGGTCCCAGCAGGTCAGGAAGAAGACCGGTTCGTTCCTGATGAAGCGCTAGTCCTGAATACTGATTCAGCTGTCCACAGTTCTGACCTGTTCACGAGGCTTGCTGCTGATGCTAACCTCAGGTGGATCCTTTGGTTACGCTCTGGCAACCTCCGTCCTCGACTCTTAGAACAAAGGAAAGTCCTGCACTCGGACACACTGGCCGTTACGTAGTGGTCCAGGCTGAGTCTGAGGCTGAACTTTGTTCCCTTGGGAACTGTCCGGCGCTTCCCAACTGTCCTGTCCTGTGAACCATTCTACAGGCTCTCTGTGTTGCCTGTTTTTACCTAGAGGAACTGCAGGTTGTTCATTGGTTGAAAGTTTCATGGGCATCAGAGACCCACTTGGGGTTAAACTGCCCTACCAGTTCCTGGTAACCCAAACGGACCAATTGGGTTCCCAACACGGTCCGAATGCTACTTTTTTCTACTTTACTTTACTCCCTGCTTCTCCCCTTAAAAAAATTGAACTTTTCTTGTAGGTATACACTGTTTACCTCTGTCTTCTATTTTTTTAAAATAGCACTCTCAATAAAAACAAAAATAAAAAGGTTAACTTAGATTTCTTTTATTTTTTATATATTCTCCAGGGATTTCTGTTCTTTTTATTTTTAGTTCATGGGGTTAAGTATGGAAGGTTTCACTGTGTTTGTATTGTACTGTGTTTGTATTTTTTATTTTAATTTTTGTCTACAGTCTTGGCATGCAATGTATACAACAGTACTTATAAATATATATACAAATATACATCCATACCAAACCTGACACCGATGTGGCTGTCTGTATTCTATCTAATTGCATCTCTGACAAAAACTTGGATGACTCTGTGACTGTGACAAAACTGAAGTCTTATTGACTGCTTATTGGCACCCCCCATTGACTTTGTAAAGCCAATCCTGTAACCCTGTCTGTGGATGGTACTGTACTTGAGCTTTAGTCTAAATTGAAAGACTTTGGGGTGATATTTGATTCAGGCTTAACATTTGACCCACATGTGCAGCATATTGTTAAAACATCTTTCTTTAATCTCAGTAACATTGCTAAACTATGCTTGATGTTATCACTAGCTGTGGCTAAAAAGCTGATCAACACATCTGTCTTCTCCAGAACAGACTAATGTAATGCTCTACTCGCTGGGGTATCTAAATCCACATTGAACAAACTCTACTAAATCCAAAATTTGGCAGCCAGAATCCTGACCAGGTCTAGTGCAACTGATCACTTTACTTCCATCCTGGAGTCATTGTACTGGCTTCCTGTCAAGTTTTGTTTTTTTCAAAATCCTCACCTTTAAGGCTCTGCATGGCTTGAAACCTCAGTAGCTGTCTGAGCTATTATAGCCCTACTCCCCATCTCACAACCTTCACTCCTCGAATTCTGGTCTCCTAACTGTCTCCCATGCCAATCTACACTTTATGAGTGACAGGGCCTTCTCCTGTTTGCCTCTAAGCTCTGGAACTCTCTCCCCAAGGATATCAGAGAGCCACCTTCTCTAAACTCCTTCAAATCCAGACTCAAACCCTTCTTCTTTAGAAGAGCCTTTACTTAACTGGTTCCCTTCTTTACCCCTCTGCTTCTACTGTATTTACTGTAGTACCACCATCTACTGTCTCCTCTGCAAATTCTCATTGTGTTTATCTTGTGTATTGTTTATTGTTTATTTTTAATTGTTGTTGTCATTCTGTAAAGCGCTTTAAAGGTGCTATATATAAAAAAATAATTATTATTATTACTTTTTTTAAAAGGGGGGGTTTATTTGACATTAAATATAAAAAACTCCCCTTCTAATGTAATTTACATGTACTTCAACATTTAATGATAATATTATAAAGAAAAAAATATTTTACATAAAAATCTAATGCTACTATTGCCTTTTATATTTTTGAGTGAGATGTTCTCCATACACAAAACTTTTTTGATTGGATTTTATTTGGAAATATTTTTGTAACATTTGAAAGCACAGCTTTTTATTTTTGATTAATGAAATATTATGTGGTGGTTAACACAAAAAAACATCACAAAAAAAACAGCTTAATGAATCATGGAATTTTTGTTTTCATTAAAACATGTGTATGTTTTATACATGTATATATTTGACTTGTACACATGAAATCAGAGTTTCAAAATTGCATAGCATATAGAACTTATTAGTAGAATGTTGCTTAAAAACATGATTTAATCCACTCCTAAACAATAATATATACATTTTTATTGCTTGCTGTATTAGCAAATGAACACAGGAAATATTTGTATTTATTATAAAATGGAGGAGTAACTAAAGAAGTTGAACTCAACGTTTTTTTAAAATAGCACAAATCATCTACACACCTTACACTTTTCTATTTATACACTTTATAATTTGTATCGATTAAAAACATTATATACAGTGTATATATGCAACAGAAAACATTCCATTTATGTGTTAATATGAACAATGGCACCTACAGTAATTAATATTTGATTAGGAAAAATATCCACATATTATTGTGTTCTTGACACAAACTAAATTAAAAAATTGAATTTGAAGCACTATGAATTGGGGTATGTTCAGCAGTTTTTGCAGACATTATTAGACACTGCAGTACTGTGCATGTGACGAAAGTGGACTAACAGGTGAAATGGGTCTTTCATATCCTGAACATGAGAATAGAATAAATTGCTTGTCTATAGCAATATCTGATTCATGTGCAGAGCATTCAGATAAAGAAAATAAAGCTCAGATATTGAATATCCTGCTCTCCCGATGTGTGGTATGAATGATGGTAATCAGAGAAAACAAAGCCAGTGCCAATGGAGTAATAGAATTCATGCAGGGCAAAAAGCACAACAAAGACAAAAATACTTCTATAAGACTGGCTGTTAAAGGAGAAATAACTCAGACTGGATGCTTATCCTGATAAACAAAAAGGACACTGACATCTTGAAACTAAAGCCGTACACACTAAGGAAGTCTGAGAAGGAGAACAGTTTTTTTTACTTGAAAATACATTTAAAAATACATTTCAAGCAAATGCTACAGTACAAACTTGTTCAAGTTTCAATTTTGTTTTGGGTGCATGTAAGATCATAAGACAGAACTTAATTTTAAAAGTTACAGAAATGTTCAGTAATAGTAATTAAAACAACATAAAAACACAAGAAGGATTGCAGATGAGCTCATTTAGCCCATTTATAGTAGCTTGTTTGGCTAATTGTTCCTAGGATCTCACTCAGCTGCTGCTTTAAAGAAGGTAGTGTGTCAGCTTTGACAACGTGGCTGGGAAGCTTGTTCCCGACTCCCACAATTCTTTGTGTAAGAATGCACTTCCCTGTAATTTCCACTGGTGTTCAAAGCATGCATTCATTTCAAAGAAAACCCACAAAGATTAAACAAGAATGTGTATGTTATTACAATAATCTGTACCTTCACTTTCGTTTTTTAATTCAAAATTTAATTGTATACATTTACATACATTATAACATATGAAAGGCGTTTCACATGGCTATTTCAAAGTGCATAGTGCAATTACATCGTTATTCGTGTTTCATTATGAATCAATGGGAATGCGCTACCTGTACTTAGTAAAGCCAAGTATAACTTTAAAAGTTGATTATCTTGAGAAAACATGGTCAACTGCTGTGTTTTACAGTCACATGCCGAACCATTTCACTTCTTTGATCCCTTATAGGCCGGCACAGTGGTTAGTATGGCTGTCTTGTGGCACTGGGGCTCTGGATTCAATTCCTGGGGGGCCACAATTCAATTTGTGTTTGTATGTTCTCCCTGTGTTTGTATGCCTTTCCTCCAGATGCTCCAGTTTTCTTCCACAGTTCAAAGATAAGCTTGTAGGTTAACTGACTTCTATGAAAATCGGCCTTGATATGAGTATGCATGTGTGTGTCCGTGTCTGTATGTGTCCTGTGACAGACTAGAGTACCATCCAGGGTGTATCTTGTCTTGAGCCCATTGATTGCTGGGATAGGTTCTCGCTCCCCTGCTATTCTGAATTACATTAAGCAGATAGAAAATAGATAGATGGTTTCTTATAGGGTGGCATGGTGGTGTAGTGGTTATCGTTGCTGCCTTGCAGCACTGGGGTCCTGGATTCAATTCCTAAATCTGTGTGGACTTTGTGTGATTTCCTGTATTTGCATGTGTTTTCTCCAGGTGCTCTGGTTTCCTACCAAAGTCAAAAGACATGCTAGTAAATTAATTGACTTCTGGGAAAAGTGGCCCTTATGTAAGTGTGTGCATATCTGAGTGTGTCCTGTTATAGATTTGCATCCCATGCAGAGTGTATCCTACTTTGTGCCTGCTCCTTGTAACAATAGGATCCTGCTCCCCTGTGACCCTCTGTTGGATAAAACAGTTAGAAAATGAATGAATGGTCCCTTATAGAAGTGTTTGTAATTCAGATTATTTGAAACCAATGGTGAAGTGCTGCAGGCAATTAAGTCTTGGCTCCAGAAGCCTGACACAGCTACACACAATGCAATGCATCAGTGTCATTTTTTTAAAGATGATGCCTCATGTCATTTGTTACCTTTCATGTTCTTACAGCAGGGCAAATATCTAAACAAGTTAAGTGATTACGCTGCAAAGTGATCTGGAGCCAAGATGGTGAAAACGTCCAATGTTTTTATTAATGGTTACAATTGTATGTATGACTAAATTAAATTATACAAATACGGCTCATGCTCATTACCTTATTTGTTGAAATGCCTTCAGAAAATTGTTCTTAACAATATACAGTAGTTGTTTACAATGGCAGAAAGAAATAGGAATGAAGTGTAATATCCAAAGGAAAACACTGGACAAAATAACTAACAGCTGAAGAAAAATAATTATTTTAAAATCCTCTAGCAAAGTTAGTTAAACTTAAATATAGGAGCATAAATGTTCTTATTTAGAAGAGGAGGAAACCACAAAGGCACATATAAATGCCCTCACAAACTTCGATAAAAGGCAGACTTTGCTGAGATTCAGTAATTGTTCCAGGATGTGATTTATTTTCTTTCTTCTATAATCTGTGTAAATCTTGAGCTCCCTCCCCCCTCCACCATTTGTCACAAGGACAACATGGAGCTTCACCCATTCTTTTTTACAAAACCCACATGCAGTGCTAGAAACAAGGCTTTGCCACTCTCGGTTTCACTTTAAGACAGAAAAGAAAAAAATGCTGTGTTTCTTTGTGTCAAGATGCTACACCGCACAACGAGACAGCATGTGACTAAATGCTGCCTTTCTGCATTCATGTCTGATTCAATGCTGGCTTCTCAGACCTTACTTTAAAAGACTGCGGGAAATTATGCATTTTAACTGCAGCCAGTGTATCATTTATTTTCATTTGATTGGACTGAAAGCAAATCATAGCCTGCCATCGGTTTACTAGAAAAACTCCAGACAGAAAAGACACAAAATACAACACCAGGCATCACAGCAGAGAAGTCAAAACAACATTGAATTAACCTAATTGATTTTAATTTAACTCTTAGTCGAAGAATATAAATGTCAAACTGCTCAGATTTCCATGATTGCCTCTTTCTTTGATCAACAAGTCTTTGTATATTCGTGCCCAGAGAAATCTGAATTGAAATGCAAAGAGTTGTAAATAACATCAAGAATAAAGAAACACGCAATATCATCGGTTTAAAATGTTTCTGGACTCAATTTGAAAGGTTCAGAGTTTGTAGCATAAATAATATCGGTAAAAGAACTCATTCTGCCATTTCACATGTCCATGTTTTTGATACCAACAGAAAAATCTAGGTATCTCTACTACCAAGGGATGAAAACAATTTAAAAATATAAAAATATGCTAAATGGTGCCCTGGATAAAATCTTAGTAAGCACAAAATTACAAATGATAAATGTACTCAGCACGCAGGATGAGTCTCAATTATTTGTCATGTAAATCAAATACATGAAAAGGGGTACATTTTTTAGTGTTAAGGAAAAAAAAAACTTTTTAATCTTTTGGAAAAAATTCCAAAACTGATGTTGTGGTATTTTAGAAGGGACGGTAAAAATACAAAATGTATTACAGAGCATTTCAAGAATAATGAAAGAAATAAGCAAGGGCATGCATAATTAGAAGTGCAATGATACTCTGTGGCTTCTGACAGAAATCTTAACCAAGTGTTAGAAAATGAATAAGAAGGATGCTGCAGTGCTAATTTACCAGTGTTTAGTAGGCAGCACTGACAAGACACAGATAATCTCTTCAGAGGTCGTTTTGCATGATTTTGTCACTGAGGATTAAAGCTACTTTATTCTGCATTAGGTATTTTTTTCATGTATTGTTCTTGGTCTGTTGATAAATTTTTAAAAGTTTAGAAGACATATAATTAGAATTTCAAAATACATTTTAGTGGAATGTAGTAGAACTTTGATAAACAATATATTTAACTTATCCCCATACAAAGATTGTATGTTGGTGATACAATTATGTTCCATTGTATTGAACCCCCCAGTAAATGCATGTTCATTTAATTGAATGTTTTGCATGGTTACTCTACATATGAAATATGGTATAGAACAGGATTGTAATTCAGATGTTGTATACTTCACACACAGCCATGATTAAATTATTTACATGATTTATATCAAAGGTTTCATAAGATGTCTTTGTATAGACATTTATTCTAATAAATACAATAAGGTTTTCCTGATTACAAGTGAGTTGTGGAATCCAGCTAAAAGCTTATACAGTTTGCATTGACGAAAAAATATTGCATGAAAATGAAATAACTAAAGGGATCAGGGGCTTGAAATTAATAACCAAACAGCAATAATATCAGTAACATACTGTATGTGGTATAAATACATTAACCAACAATTCTTCTAATTTTGCTAACAGTTTGCAGATAATAACTAATCGATAGTGGAAAATTATTTAATGGGTAAATCAGATAATATAGGAACTGGTAAAGGTTTATTCCATGCAGAAAGAAAAAGAAAAGAGATACAATGTTTCAGTGTGGAGCCTTCACAAGTTCTTATTCAGGTGTGACACCTGAACAAGGCTCCATAGCCAAAACATTGTGTCTCTTTTCTTTTTCTTTCAGCATAGAATAAACCCTTTACCTGTTCCTTTGCAGCCTACACATACTGATGCAACTTTCTACTTGAACGTCTATTAGGTAATATAAATAGTTAAATTAAATACTTCTGTTAAGTTTTTTGTTGCCAGTTTCGTGTATACTAAATGCTTCAGAGGCAGTGCTCAGATTTTTAAAATGGCAACTGTTTATTTATCATCTGTAAATGGAATCAAATCTAATTTGGGATTCATTAAAGTCACCTTGAAAACAATGTATTTTAAAAGCTTGGTGGGAAGGGGTTGCCCTCATAAAATAAAGAGAAATAAAGCATGTCAAAAAAGCTCTTCTGTTCATATGTATTTTGGTTTTAAGTCCTGAATTACTGTGGAAGAATTTTCATTTGTAGCCCGCGTGCACTCCGGGCTTCACATGCCACTGTCTTTCATCTCTGCTATGCTGTCTAAGTCAGGAAATCTACAACAGGCCAGGATCATGTAAAAATAAAGTGCAACAAATCAATCAGTCTGGCACAGCCGCCTTAATCCATTACACAGTGGAGCATTATTGAAATACAAATTAAAATTGTATTTTGTTGTATTACTGGAACAAGTAATAGGAAACATGCATTACAGCAGGAGAACTCCCCTATAATATAATTACATGTCTCCTAAAATGGATTTACCTTGAGACTATAATGTCTAAACAGTAGAAGAGGTGAAAAAGCTCCATACTGCATACATATACATTAAGATCTTATTAAATCAGATCCATTGCAAATCCTAAATATATACATTTAGCCTTAGTTTTATTTATATTTTGCTTTTGTTTTTCCAGCCAGGTCTTGTTTTGAGCACATACATTTTGTTCATTTGAATAAGAGGTTAAGATCAAAGGTGGGCCTTGGCTCAGGATGCTATGGTGGCTGAGATACCCTTTAAAATGGCTCATTTTATTAAGAACACATTTCCTTAAGAGATAAATTAGAATCCCTCACCATACCAGAGCTGGCTGTAGGAATGATTTGTAGTAAGAAGGGCATGGAAATTACAGTTGCCAATAGTCTAGATCCACATCCAGTGGTGGAAACACAATTGGAAATTAAAGCTGAAGGATGCAGTATATTAGGGGCATCATGGTATGGATGCTGAGGCTTACAATTTATTTAATCTGACCCATGCAACAATCTGGAATCCAAATGTGAATCTATTGCTGGTGCTTTGTTGCTGTTACCAGGCTTGTAAGGTGAATTACCTAAAATATAACTTGTGTAACCACCCATTATTTATAAAACTACAATATAATTGCTATTTTGGGGTACTTAGGACTTAGAAATAAATACAGCTGTATCAAGTACAGCTTAAAAAGGATTTTTACTTTTATGGTATACTCTGATGGTGTTCCTTGCAATTTATTCCCTTTTTAAGAACTCTAGTAGTGCAAGGTCAAGTTTTTGATGTGGCATGATTACTAAGTCATGACAGTGCTTGGAATAACTTGACCATTGTTTTGCTTAAAGGGACGCACATTAGTGTGAACCCAAAATTACATCAGGCCTACCATTGTCATCTTGCAGGTACCAATTTATAAACTCAACTTTTAGGATAGTATCAAATTCCAGATTGCAAGTTAATAAAGTTACCCTTGCAGCAGCAGAAGAGAGGTTAACTTGACGAATTGAACTAGAAAATTTGGTTTTGATCCACAACCAAAGCTGGTCACTAAAATTACAACTTTAAATACAACTTTAATGATACAAAATTATTTATCTGAATATTGGGTCATCCAACTTAGGGCTTAATTTGAAAGGACTTTTGCCATGACCAACAAATCTATGCCAATGACAGATTTAAACTAGAGGGTGTCAGTCAATTAAAGACTAATTGATTAACAGTGTCTGAGCAGTCTGAGTTACTAAATACTTCCATTCATTCCTTTTCAGTTTGCTTGTCTCAGTTAGGGCAGCATGTCACATAGGGAAGACCAGATATCTTTCTCTCTGAAAAGGATCTCAAAGGGCTTTATAGGTAGGAGGGAACCTACGTCACTGAATCTTAAAATCCTCTTGTGTGACACACAGTGGTCATTATATGTCGGAAAACCCACAACACAGCAGTTCATGCAGAGAGGCGAGAACTATTGCTTCATCAATGCAAAAATGTGAGAATAATAGGAAGGCAAGATTGCACAAGCCCAGAAAGGAAAAGGTCTGGACTCCGGGGTTCATACTGCTACCCTCTTGAAAAGTGCAATGGGATCTTTAGTTACCAAGTAGTCACAAAGACAGTACATTATAACATTTCCTCTGAAGGATGTCACCTACTACAGCACAATGTTACAGGTTACTGGTAATGGCGCATTGCTTTTGAAGTTTTGGTCTACATATCTACTAATTTTTTCAGCATCACCCTGTTCCTTGGAAGCATTCCCATCCAATTACTGACTTGGTCAGGCCTTGATTTGCTTCAAGGACCAGAGGAGATTAGCTAGAAGGTGATAATGCTAAAGGTCTTATTTGCTCAGCAAACACTGTTATCTAGGGCAACTTACAGTATAAGATATTTACATAAATGTTAATACAAGGACCAATTGTCCATTTCAGTAAGATAAAATAATTAAATAAAAGCATATAAGAACATAAAAATAACATTAAAATTTGCAAATGGAGGAGAACATTGAGAAATAAAAGAAAGAGAAGAAACAAAGCAAGGCCACAGACTGAGTGGGAGGATAGCATTAGCAGAAAAGGTTGGGAGAGTACCAGGATCTGGTTTAAAAGGCAGAATTTTATTTATGTTATATAGAAATAATAATTCTGTATTACTGCATTAAAAGAGTAGATTAATTGATTTTTACATTTTTCAGATGGAGAAAGTCATTAAAAAAGAAATTGGTATGATTAAATACCTTAATTTAAAAACACTGAGTACTTCACATTCTATAGCACTAACAGTAAATGGACACATGTAGAGAATGTCAAGGTGGACACTTGCAGAGTGCACTGAAGTGGGCTGAAAATCTCATCAAGGAAAACAGCATGTGTGTTCAATCAGCTACATGGAGGATTCATCACCAAAATAAATTCCTTACATTCACATTTACTATACCTCTGCACAAACACTATCAATACAATATAATCGTGTCATGCTAAAAGCAATTCTAGGAAAAGGGTAAAGAATAGTACCTCAACTACGGCACCATAAACTGCTACTATGTGAAACTGGCCAGAGGATGATACCATCTGAATGTGGAATTCCACCTGAGTCCCTACATCATAACATCTACAGCACCATGAATATTCCTTCAACATACAATTCCTTGTCACCTTCTGTTTATTGATTTCTAGTACATCATGTTTCAACACATTATCCCAGAGATGTAGAACAAGTGGACCAGGTACTATTGTATGGCCTTCATATCACATAATGTCTTACACTTATTGTGTTTTTTTAGAGAGTACTAAACCTTAGGTTTCTTATAAAATCCATTTCCAATTATATTGTTTTGCTTGGTGCTTCAACATTCTCGAGTGTCATAATGCACTGCTATGGGTAAGAAGAAATTCCTGACCTAATATGAAGGTCATTTTTCACATCACTTTTGCTGTCACAATGCCTGCTTTTTTCATGCTGTTGTTGTCATTATGATTTACTTTGATTTTCTCAATAATTTAATAACTTTAGGAAGAAAACAATTAACCACAAACTGTCTCTTTGATTAATTTTTCCTTTGGATATCACCATCCCCTGAAACCTCAAATCTGGAGAGTGATTCTGTTTTTTGTCTATAATATTTATTTCAAATTCACATTGTTCGAATTAGTAAAACATATAAAAAATAAAAATAAATATCAAGATAATGAAAACCTTATTTCTGCCATTACTGCCAAAGAATCCACTTAAGTTGCAAATTTTCTATCAAAGCAGTATAAATTAGTAAAACTAAAATATGGCACACAGTATTTTATTAAATATTTCTATTATTAATGGTGAAATTTAGCAACCTGTAGATATAATTCTATAATTGTACTATAAAATAGTAAAATTGCTTTTGTTAAGTGTTTAAGAAAATGAGATTAGATTCACCACTGACACACTTCACTCATTTGATATTAAACCTGACCCTAAGATCAAAAGACATTAAATTAAAGAGAGGGACGTTTCACAAATGGCAACCTAAGATGTGTTTATCATTTATTCTTCCATATCAACCTCATCTAATTTTTATTTCTGATTCTGAAGCAAGTGACAAAGTGCAATAATTTACAACACTCACATCAATTAAAATTAAATTCAATTTACAAGGCTACTTACTCACAAATTCATGGCTGCTAATGTTTTGCTAATTAACTAAAACACAAAATTAGCTTTTATCAAGATACCCTCAATACATTAGATCTTTAAATAATAATCAATAGGGACTGACTTTTCTCCTGTATTTACAATTAAATTCTGGATCTTTATGCAATTATACACAGACTCACATTCATATTCACACATACAAGTCCAACTCTTATTTCGTTGATCAGGTGAAAATCACAGAGGGTCTGCAAACATTTCTTCAGTTGCAGAAAGAATATCTTGGGCAGAATTATGTACTGTACTGACTCATTCTCTAGTCCTGGTATCTAGGAAAAAAGGTTGAGTCCTGAGTCAGACAGTAAATTAAGTAAGAAAAAATGAGTTGGGTGCCAGCTTTTAAGGTGTCACAGCACAGCTGGTGATTAGTTGAGGGTTTTAACTGGTTTGGTCCAGCTACCAACCCTGCATGTCCTCCATTGGTGGATTGTCCTTTGGGTGATGAACAGTGACTTTAGACCCTTGGTCTTGTGAAGAAATACTAGACTTGATGAAGTTCATCTGCACTATATATCATTAGATTGTTCAGCATTGGATAAAGCTTTACAATGTCTCTTTTCAGTGGGTCCTCTCTGCCACATACCTCTGCATTAACACAGAGGCCCAAGCTGCCTTGTCAAGGCAACACAAAGATTATTAGAAATCTTTAATTACACTTAATTGTAAGTGTAATAATATGCCTTGCAGCTACAGTGCTATTTAAAAGCCACTTGACAATTATCTCCAAACCTGATAATCATTGGATTTAGCATACAATTAACATCTGATACACTGTGATTTGTGCTTATATCATGTCCACACAATCATTATTTTGTTCTCTCAACTGGATCATCAGCTGCTTGGTGTAACTCAGCTTCTTAGGCAAACCTGTGCTATTCAAGGACTTCTTAGGCAATCAGTTCAAGCCTTCCATATATCCATCCATTTTCTGTTTGATTCACTACACAGTCACAAGGGAGCCTATCCCGGAAAGCAACAAGCACAAGGAACGATACACCCTGGATGGGATGCCCATCTATGGAATGGCACACACAGAAACAAACCTGTACATGCAGACCCTCACACCAGGGCCAGGTTTCCCAGAAGCCAATTTACCTACCAGTATGTCTTTGGACTATGGGAGGAATCCAGGTCACCTGGAAGAAAACCCACACAAATACATGGAGAACATATCAACTCAACACAGATAGCATGGCATGTGTTGGACATAGGGTTCCAGCGCTGTGAGGCAACAGTGCTAATCACTGAACCCCCATGCCACACATTACTCTAGTCTTTGATAATATTATCCTTGTTTCTCCTTATTTCTTTGTAGATTACACACAGTGTTATGTAAGTTGGTAAGGAATTGCTTATAAATTACTTGCAGTTTTCTAGTTCTTCCAGCTGTTTTTTAAAGTAACATGCCAATGCAAAAAGCAAGCAAACAAATCTGCCAGATTTTGTTCTAGGTGATTCCAAAGGGATTGCACGGCTGAGCCACTGCAGTGTGCAGCTTATAAACTGCAAAGGTCACAGTTTTTCACTACTATCAGGCACGGCCATATTTCCAAATGGACCTCTTATTGACTTTGGAATGACATAATACAAGGCAGAAGGATGTTGTTTCTAAAATGACCACAAAAGGATAAGGAGGAAGAACAATGCAGGAATATAAGATAAAAACAAAGCCATTCATTTTTTTATGTGAGAGTAAAGATAGTTTCCCAACTAGCTCCTCTTGGCACTACTGAAAATGTATTAGCATGAGAACATTCCTCCAATCTCCCTTCTTGAATCTTAATTTAAAACTACAATACTTCGGAGACATTTATAAAACATTTCTTCAGTTGTTTTCTCAGTTACCTTGCACCTTAGCCATCAATATTCAATTGCAAAACATACCTACATCCAAGGTTAAAGCCTACTTGCTTCATTCCTATTCATAAAGAAATTGTATAACACCTACATTTTAAAACTACAATTCCCCATTTTAGTACCTGAGCAGCATGCAGTATGTGCTGATATTCAATAACAGCTGAATTTCATAAGTACATATTCATAGGTCCTCCTCTGCAGCAAATAGAATGGTGGTCATACTGTTGATCTACACATTTCATCTGCTTAGAAAGAAAAATTGTGCATATTGTAGCGCCCACGTGGGGCGCTTTAACAGCTGCTTCGTCCCTTTTAGCCATGCGCATGCAAGGCAGGCTGGGAACAGCACCTGAGGGGCGGGACTTGGAGGAACTGGACTGTATATAAGGGAGCGGGGCTGTGAGCCGGCCTCTTCCCTTCCGAGTCTGTATTGGTGTAGGTGCAGCACTGTCACCCCTGTCCCTGTGTGCGTACCTTTCCCCAGTTCTGGTTAATAAATGTGTTGTTCAGCCCCTTTTCCTGAGTCCTACACCTGCTCCATTCCGAGCCGAATGCTGCGGTGGTTACAATATATTTGTTTGTTTTCTATAAATTATATAAAAAAAAAACTTTTTGTGAGAAAAAATACTCTGCCAAAATTCCAAACACAGTTTGCAAAGCATCATGTATACCTGTTGGCAAACTTGAACTTGGTTTTATGAGGTTGGGATAAATTGTGGTAATGGTGGTAGCTACAGTTTTGAAAATCTAATTGATGGAACATTTTCTTTAATCAAGTCTGATTTTAAATGGGGTTAAGTTAAAGTTACATCAAGGGAAAACCCCATTCTAATACTACAAGATTATATATTGATTATACATTACCTTCCAAGACCAAATATGGATGAAGGGGTCTAGAAATTGTGATAACAAGGCTAATGTTAGAGTAGTGACCTACATAAGAAAAAGCTCCATCAGGAGTCAATGGGTATTCATCACCATCTTAGAAAGTACCTCACACTTGCTATACAAGAACTTTCCAATAGGGGAAAGATGTCAAGGAATGCTGATTTCAGCCAATATAATCATGACCTTACTCAATGCTTTTTCAGAGTCACACACGTTCTCCCTGACATTGCAAATAACATCATAGTTTACAAAAAGTTGTTGTCAACTAGTTCTTTTAATGGTTATTCCTACTATCAGTGTCTTCATAGAACCCCCCCCCCCCCAAAAAAAAAAAAAAAAGAATCAGAAATTCAAAGGACTGTTGTGTGTCACAGATTTTGGGCTGCAAGGCAATGTGGTTCTGCAACACACAAATTGTTTGCTTTTTTTCTATAAATTTGTTATATGTACTTATCTTTCACTTACCCTCTACTGTTTCTATACTTAGTGCTCTTTGAGACCACACCCCCAAATTTTACTGAAAGACTCCTGTGATCGTAATGTGACTTAAAAATATATGGCTGTATTTTTATGAGCAGAAGATATTGGCCCAGTTTAAGTTCTTTTTTATTGCAGTAACAGCCATTAACTGTCAGCTAAATGATATATAAGGTATGTTTACAACTACAGTCTTCAGTGTTTACAGTACAAATTCTTTGAATCATGGATATCATGAATATTACAATGGTAAATAAGTGGTTCAATAATTACACGAAAACAGTAAAAAGAGTGTGAGTGTTACCCTAAGATAATCAAAAGCATAGATCCTTCTGTTCTGTTTTTTTTAAAAATCAATCCTATATTTTTCTGTCAAAGATGAAAATAAATTTTACACCTATGACTTTATAAAGTTTAGGATCCTTGCAAAACAAAATAAAAAACATACAGCTCCAGAGGTAACCTGTAGATGATAATATTCTCTATTGTCAGTAGAGACTGTACTACAACATAAACCATGCTTTTAGGATTTGCACCAAGTTGTTTGACAGCAAAAGTCCAAATCCATTGTTTTGTAAACTGAAGCACACTGAACCTAGGAAAGGGGGAAGTATTACACTGTGAATACAGCAATAGCAATATTCAACTGTCACTATTGTGTTGTACATTTGGTACAAGAAGCCATTTTGAGTGAACAAAGCACAGTCACTGTGTGAGGCATATCCCTTGTATTTACTTTCTTGTATTATGTTAGGGCAATGAAAAGTCAAAAGCAAAAGGCAACAATCAGGTTCCTTGGGGTGGTAATCTTAGCATTCTCTTGTAAAAAGAAAGTTCTCCTTAGGTTCACTAGGAATTCATTATAACGCTATCAATATTAATATTGTTCCTCTCACTACCAAAGCACGTGCACTGAAAAATGTGGGACAGAATTTGGATTGAGACTTTATAAAGTAACTGGGATCAGTTGAACAGTACTATTTTAAAATCATGTCCCTCTTGTCAGACAGGGTTTGTGTAATGTTGCCAGTGGTTTATTTGAAAGTTTTACTCTCTTATACAAGTTGCCCAATTGAAACTGAAGCAATTTTCGCTTTGCTCCACAGAGACCTCTCTGTTGCAGGAGAGATGCCAGGAGTTGCCTGGGGCTTCCTTGTAGCCAGTGCCAATGTCATTATCAGTGAGATGTGAGGTTTGCTGCTGAGGGTTTGGTGATAAAATTCACTCCTTATTTTCCTCTGGGAGAACCAGTACTGACAATCTCTGAAACCACCCTTTACTCCTGGATTTAATCTGATTTTTTCCTTTGCTTTTTGATAAAAGCATCTTCTTAATTTCTTCTGCCACTTCTTAATTTCTGTCTTAATGGCTGGTCTGTTAGTGTTCATAAAGTTTAACATGTTCCAAATTGTAATGTTTGTGTGAATTCAAAAACAGTTAAGACTTATGTGGGTGCTGAGATATCTCTTAATAAGGACTCTCAAAAAATACTTAAAATGAATCCATACCTATTGCAAAAAGTGAGTATTATATCACAATACTATAAAGTCCTAGAATATGTAGCAACCTTGCCAAGCAAGATTCAGTTTTGCTTTTAGAATTCTGAAGACCTGGTGTTCTTCCTTTAAGTTAAACTCAAAACGTTTGTAAAACTTGTATGATCAACTAATATTACACTCTTCTCTGAAAAAAATAAATAACTTTGTGTCTTAACAAAATTGAATTGACAGAAAATTAGGTATGTGCCTGAAGATTTTGGTGTCCAATTAACTTTTGAGAATAACATCTCTTGCCAAAAACTAGTCCAGTTTTTGGACTTTATATCTTAGGTGAATGATATTTTTGAAAGTTGTAGATGTAAATAAGGTGCATTTGTACAGATGGATAAAACTCACTTAATATAGCACTTTTCAAACAAAAGCACTCCAGATACTTTTACAGATGCTTGAGATGACTACAACTGGGATTCTCCAAGCAAAAACAATGTTTGGCTGAGTGTTCCGGGGGTATGGTTGGCACAAGTTGACCAAGGTATCCTCAAATTTAAACGTAACAGTGACTACTGATTTGGGTACCTGATTTTGGGTACTCACATGTGAGTGTAGAAAAATGTGGCACTTCTCTAATTCACACCAACTTTCTGGTAAGAATTGTGAAGCTCAATACATGTCAAAAAGATGAATGACTTCGATGGTTGGGAGTATCGGAGGTGCATGCCCAAAGGTCTTCATTTGCCTCATGTAGTACAGGGTATGTAAGCTGTAAACTGATAAGCATCTGGTGTTAGCAAATTGTTTGGGCATAGAATAGAAAACAAGTGGCAATTCCAAATGTAAGAAAAATAAGCAAGATGTGAGGTAGGCTTAAGAGAAAAAGACCATGAAACAGAATTCATAGAAAAAAAAATCTTAAGACAGCTAATATAATAAAACTTTGAGTAGGGAGCTGCATTAGGCTCCACAGGCAAAACTTTGTTTCATTTTCTTTTAAGCATGGAATAAACCTTTACCTGTTCCAACATCATAAAGAGCATTTGAATTATACTGGTGTAAAATACTACACCATTTACGGTGTATCCTGCCTTGTGACTGTTGCTTGCCAGGTTAAGCTCTGGCTCTCCTCGTAACCCTGTACTGGATAAGGGGATTTGAAAATGGATTATAAAAAATTATAGATGGTGTAGAATGCAAAATATGATATGACCGATTTTGGAACTAAAAGAAAGTACTGACATAGAAACATATTGAACACTTTGATGCATTGCATTCTTAAATTATGAAGGTCCATAGCTTCCTTCTCTTTCGGTTTTCAGTTTTTACAATTCTTTAGATTAACTTTCATAGATGTTGATATATTCCTGAACAGCAGCATCCTGCTTGGAAAAAAAAAATCAGTGGGCTTCTAAAAACTATACTGTACCAAGCAGTAAACAAGAGTTCAACCTTTTTCCCTCTGTTAGCACAACTAAAGATTTATCTTTTGTCTGATCCTGAAATTGTGCCTTTTGCAATGGTAAATGAAACAGCTGGTAGTTTGCCGTTATAACAACAGCACAGCAGGTCATTTTGTGACTGTGCTTGGATACCACTTAGTCTTCATGTTCTTCAGGGTGAGATGCACTCATATTCTTATACATTGAATCCACCTTCTAGTAATTTCTTAATTATAAAACAGAATTATCAGGAGAATAACTGGAGCAGCAGGTTAATTAAGTTTTTTACCTCTTGAGGACTGGAATAAGCCTGGTACAGGTCACAAACATAAGACAAGTTAGTCAAGAAAAGAAAGAAAAAGAATAGCAAAGATGAATGAAGTGAAGGACTGAGGAAAGAAGCCCATACTGGCACTCTGCCCTTGAAACAGCTTCAACTATTATGAGAACTGGAATCTAGGAGATTACAAACTCATAGCCAACAAGAACAAAAGCAATAATTAGAATAACAATTGTTATAACTACTTGTACAGCACTTTTTTGGCCTATGAAATTCCAAAGCACTTCACATATAGGAGGGGACACATGTTCACCACTAAACTGCAGCATCCACTTATCTGGGACTCCTATTATTTTTACATCTGTATTACTGTAGTAATATATAAGATTTTACTTACTGAAAGTGCTATGAATTTGCACGTAAATAAAATATAACCAAAGCATTTTACTGAAGAGTAAATTCTACATAATTACCTTTAGCAAAAAAAAGAGTTTCTAATAAATGTGTGTACAAAAAGATTATCACTAATTATGTGGAACCTGTCTTCATCAAAGTAGGAATGCTTATATCATCAGATCTCAGATTAAGAGCTGGGCTACATTTGTGCAATAAATCCTTAAAATAATCTGGAGCTAGACCATTCAGTACTTTAAACATGAGCAAGAGGACCTATATAAACTCAATATGAACTAGTTCAGGTTACAGAGAATGTGTGTTATGCGCTGGATGCAGAGTAGTTTAAGGAAACACATGAGAAGCTATGATGAAACTATAGATGAAACTGCAGTATGTAAAGAGTTGACAGTAGTCTAATTTGGATTAAATAAACACATGTATCAACATTTCAGCATGAGACACGCAGAGCAAACACTCTAACCAAGCTCACATACGCTTGTGACCTTCCTAACATGCTTCAAAGGACAACAGGAGGTCAAAAGTAACACCAGCGTTTCTTATTTGCATCAATGTTTTGATTTCATCTGATGTTGAGAAACTATGAGCATAATCTCCGTTATGTTGTGTAAACCTTTAGATTGAAAATGTTGCATCCATATCTTAGTATCACAAAAACATTCATGAAGTGCATAGACCAAAATTGTAGTGTCTGATTTGGTCTGAAAATAAATAATCTTTTCAATATTGCAAAGTGTCCCATATCCTTGATAGCAAGTGATTTGATAGCACGACAACATGTATGTAGCAAAAAGTAAAGCTTCCAGAAGGTTCTGTGGAACACAGAACAAAGACAGCAAATGGGACAACACCAAATTTAAAACAGCCAAAATATATGAATTGTTTCCTGGTCACCACATAGGAGTCTTAGTAATGAAGTGAAGTACCAGTGATCAATAGATAGTAGAGATGCAATGATTGATAGTCTCAAAAGCTGCATTGAAGTCCAGAGGGGGAAGAATATTAAGTGATTAAGATTCAAAAGACATCAGAAAGTCATTAACTACCTTAACAAGGGCTGTTTCAGTGCTGTATCTGTCTAAACCCTGACTGAAAAGGTTCAAAGAGCTCATTAGATGCAAAATGAGATTGCCGTTGAGCTGCTACCACCTCTTCCAGATTTTCTGTGAGAAAAGCCAAACTGGAAATAATAGTTAAGTTCTTGAGGGTCCTGGTTAGGATTTTCTAAACACAGGTGTGATAACAGCACTTTTTAAGCCAATAAGAACAACTAGATTCCAGGGACTGAATGAAATGGTTAGTAACAAATAGTCAATAAGTACAAAACCTAGCTTTGAGTAGAGGTTCAGGAATAGGGTGAAGGACTCAGGTAGTAGGTCTCATTTATGTGACAAATTCAGTTATGTACAGTAGGCTTTATCAAGAGCAGTAAAATGAGATTAACATGAACCTATGAAAGTCGGAGAGGATGTTGTTGTCATGACTACAAGAAGTGAGGTCAGCAACTTATTATATTACTGTAATAAAACACCAGTCCTTCAGAACAAAACTGTTTCTCTTACAGTGTTCACATAAGATTGTAAGCAATCTACCAATAATCTAAACCTTTTAATGAGTCACCATTTATCAACTCTTGACAATTAATTTGGGTTTCACCCCTTAGAAGACAACAATAATATCACTGTGATGGCTAAGGACTATTGTACATCAAATAAATCCAGAAAATGTGAATGTCTAATCTACTTTTGAAATAATGCAACAAAACATCTGCCATTTAATTAAAATAGATTATTTTTACATAGAATGGGATAACCTAATCATAATGGTAACGCAATTAAAAACGTGTGGGAGTTCACTTTAAAACGTGAGTTTCAACAGTACTTTTGCCATTTAAAAAAACATACTGTTGATGAAGAACAAGAGAAATCCTTTTATCATGTGTGGGATTCACAGGCTTTCATTTATGGGTTAAAAGTTAAAATCAGGGCCACATTGAGCAGTGAATGTCTGAAAAAAACACATGTATATATTGTGTTTAATAAATTTGTGCTCCATACAATATTATTAAATGTATTTGTAAATAAAAAATAAATAAATCAACACAAACAAGGTGGCAGCTTTCTCTGCCAACAGGATAATACTCATCAGTTACCTTCTCAGCTTTCCTCAAAGAAGGATTTCAACGTATTCAGGTGTCAATTTTCCAAAATGTTGAAACATCTACTGCTGGCTAAAATGAGGCTCTGGTATTCTATTAATGCAATTAAATGGAAAATCCAAAAACATTTTTTTCCATTTATTTCACAAAAACTATAAAATTTAATTTACTTATTTAGTTTAAAGTGCAGTTAAATCCACCATAATTAGAAAGATATTCCTGGTAAGTGTCATAGCAACCTGAAGTCTATCCTGAAAGCTCAGGGTGCAAAGCAGGACTACAACCAGACAGGACACTATCTCAGGAAATGCATGCACACTTAGGGGACCTAAATGACTTACTGTAATTGACCAAGCGAGTCTTTCACTAACAAATCTTTGTTGTAAAGTATGTGTTTTATGTAAGATTATGACATTTGACCACTTGATATGTTTATTCTTTCATTTTAGATTGGCAAATGATTGTATTTAGTATTATTCAGACATACATGTTAGGTTCAATTTTGTCTATTTTGTTAACATTATGGGATTAACAGATCTGGAATACCTTCCTAAAGTTGGATGAAATGTGACTTGTGCTTCATTCTGTCTCTGTTTCATGCATTTGCTCTCTTTTGGAATTGTCCCCTTAGTCCTTACGTCTATATGAAATTCCAGAGGACATAAAAAATACAAACTGAAGTAATTAATTCTTCACAGGCCCCATGAAATGAAGTTTATGCTTTTTCAGGGCAATTGGGTGATTCAGTACTTTATACACAACTGGTTATTAATAACTAATTTTATAAGAATATTTTTGAGAAAAATGTCCTAAAAATCAACAACCAAAAGCCTTCTGTTATTGATTGCCATGGAAAGTTGGTTAAAAAAAAGTTGTGCATACTAATTGATCTTTTCTTCTTTAAGAAGAGGTTTTCAATTTGTTACTCACAGTGGTCATGCCTCCACCTACATGCACACATTAAAACCCTCTGTGACTATCCAATCCACTGACTACATTATTGTAATTTCAGCAATTATGCACGCCAACAATAGAAAAAGTTAAAGTTACTTTATACTGTATGTGTAGGTTTTGGTCTCAGTGGGGTAGAAAAAGTTTAAAATGACCTTCCACTCTTCAAATGTACTGTTCAGTAGCAGGGGTACAGAAAACAGAATCAACTTCTTGACAAATAAAAGAGCACAGAATGATATTCAATTTGGCTTTACCATCTTTGTGCTGGCACACTATTATTATTCACATTTATTGCACACCAAGCACAATCCATTCATTTATTTTCTATAAAGACTGATTAAAATCTAAAATAAAGTACGGTTGTTTAAAATATAGTCATTTGGGAGTGTTCACTAAAACATACTGAACTTTTCATCTTCCTGCTTCACTATGTTTATTTTTTGGATGTAATGCTACATTTATTTCTCTGTATGTTCATTATAAAATAGAAAATGAAGCAGAAAATTAAAAAATGCCCGAAGTTTTAGTGATTATACTAAATTAAAAAAAAAAGTCTTTTGAAATTAGTTTCCTATCAAAATGTTAAGAAATAGCAAGTTCACAGTGGTGAGATTCACTCTGTTTTGGCGTCATCAGCATACAGTATAATGCAATACAGGGCAGTTTTAAAACCATAGTAGCTTTGCCAACAAAGCCTTTTTTTACAGCAGGAGAGCTCCTCGGTTAATTTTTGCTTACCTTTCGGCCTCTGGAAAAACATCTTTTTTGGTACCTGCAACAATCTGCGTTTGCTTTTAAAGTTCATTAAATGAAAGCACTTCTATGTATGTGCCTGCATTGTAGATATTGGAATGGAATGTCCTATAATCCCTGTAAACACAGGCAGCAGATGAGGTATTTTTTTAGAAGTCAGTGTGTCAGTGGTGCACATGCCTACTATAGGCAACAGTTGACTACGGAATGTGCCAATTCAAGGGTTTACAGCCAGTGGTTGGCAAATGGAAAAAATACCAACAGAAAGTAAATTTCAGGTCCTGTGACCTATATCTGTGCTGTGACCTGTACTACTCAGAACATCTCATTCATGGTTTGCTGCTGGCTGAGTGATCCCATATCTCAGAGGACAGCAAACAGTTTTGGATTTTTGTTGGATATTTTGGTTTTGTATACTGCCCTACCAGAATCAGTGATTTCTCTGGGTGTTCAGGTATTCTTCCTATGGATATTTGCTTATTTTTCTGTATTTTAATAAAATCCCAAACAGCTCAGCAAAAATATCCACCAGAAATTAAGTGGAATGAAAAACACTTCTCGAAAATCAACATGGTTATTTCAACATTTGATTTTTTTAAAGAAAGCATCTTTGACGCACTGGCTTGAAATTATTTCCTGCAAACACATTTTTGACTTTCTGCCAGTCTTATAAATCTGTGAAAAATTAGAAAAAAATACATTTCTCAAACCCAAGAGCTTTCTTGTTTGTTTCCACTGTGGTGAAGAACTAACCAATGATCAGTTTAATAAAGGTTGTTTATGTGCTATAACCTGCAAAGGGTAACTTGGATCCAAGAAGAAAGAAGTTAAAAATATAACAAACTTGTCACTCAGATTCAGAGACTTCTACCACATTAATTGAATGATGGGATCTTGTGTTTTCTATCCTACTGGTGGTCTTCCATCAGTAGTGACCAAGTGCCTGAACTTCCTTCCTTGTAAAAGATAAAATAGGCAATAGGGATGTTTTCTCCCCTTATATTTTGCTGACGAGTTTCTTTTTGCTTTCTGTGTCTTTCTCACATTGAGAAAAGGGCTTGGCTCACTGGGAGTAGCAGATCCCTCAGCCCCTTGGCTCATGCCCTACTTCCAAATCAATGTTTAACAAAAAATGAGCCACCCCTGCTGCTGAAGTGGGAGTTCTTGAGAAGGCCACACACAAGACAAAGGGGTGGGCTTGCTGCTTGGTAGTGATGGCCAGTTGAGTAGTTTATGGGTATCTAATAAGAAAAATCAACCATCTTTCTGACCAGAGGACCAGAGGATGCCTGTATAAGCCTACAGGTAAACAAACAGTAAGGAAAGGTGAGCAGAAGTTAATTTAAAATCTTTTACAAACGAAAACTTTCATTTGAACAAAGGTCTCATTTTAGAGGGGTGAGGAGTGCACTAAGGGGCACATACACTACCAGAAAAACGATATTAGTCCAAGATGAACTTCTTTATTTTACCATATAGAACCGCATTGTGAAATTAAATTGCTACCTTACTGTGAGAACTGAAGAGATTCAGGAGATAATGTGCTTAATTCCAGGGAAGCACTGTGTTTTCTAAATTGCAGCACATCACATAATTTTTACTTCATTAATTTGCCCTGTTATTTAGAGTGGGAATGTGCTGAATATTATTTTGTGCAAGTGTGAGTCATTGCACTAAGCATTCTCATGAAGGAATCATTTATTTAATTCACCACTTTTATATAGCTAAATTAAACCTTCCAGGGATAACTAGAAAGGCATCTGTAAATCTCTTGTTACTACATAAAATACTGATGATAGTCATCCCCCACTGTGATGTACAATGGGAGCTACAGTCAGAATAATGTAAGAATTCTTAGGTTTTAGGTTTAGAATTAATGAAGCTATGTGTGTGGTGAAAAAGGGAGAGTCTTTAGAACTTAGGAGATAATACCATTGCATTTAAACAATACAACTATGCAAAAAAATTACATGAACATGCAAACATAATTATAAAAAAAACCTTGTATTTTTTTAAAGTGAAAAATATCCAATAGGACTTACAAAAACAAAAAATAGAACATACCAATTACTATGCCAAAATACATGTACTTACAGTAATTTTGGACCACAAATATGTAAAATAAATGGCCACATCAAGATCAGGGCAGTAGTGTGGACTAGTGCTGAGGGCTCTCCAAATGTATCTACAAGGTTATTGGTTTAAATCCTGGTTATTGGTTTAAATGCCTGTAAGCAAAATACCTCACTCAGATTGCATCAGTACTTTTCCATATAAATGGTATAAAAATATGTGTTGTATAAAAGTATCAGCCAAACAGATGAATAATGAAGCACAATAATACAAAATATGCCCATATTTGATCTTCTTTCAGGGCAGAGCTATGAAAAGACTTGACATGGTTCAAGGACATGGGCTTTTGGAGGTAACAAATTCAAGCAATCCAATATCTTCTCTAACGTGCTCAAGGCAGAAAACAGTAAAAGATAAGAAAAGATCACTTTATTAGCCATATACAATTTCTTGCATTAGAAATTTGTCTTTTTGCATATCCTAGCTTGCTATCCATAAGACACACAGGCAAACAGACAAGGAGAGAAAAGCTTGGGGTCAGAGCGCAGAGTCAGCCATTTATACGGTACCCCTGGAGCAGCTGTGTTTAAGGTCCTTGCTCAAGGGCCCAACAGAGTAGGATTCCTCTGCCAGCCACGGGATTTGAACTAGCAACCTTCCAGCCATAGGTGCAGGTCCTTAGCGACAGTGCCACCGCTCCGCCCCTAAACCAACGGTCTGCTAAAAGAATAGAACTTCACCTTCAATTGGCAAAAGTTGAAAAGAACTTGTCATTACTTGTAAAGGATATGCCAGCATGGCAGTGATTTTCATAAAACTTGCAGTATCTGTCCTTATGAGGTCTTATGAGAAACCATTCCAGAGCATTTTCCGAAGGTTTTAAATATTAATGCAGGAGCCTTTGCCTGACTGTTGGCTACTATGGTCGACCATGGTTGACCTTTAAATTTTCAAGCATCTCCAGTGTCTAGGAAATGCTTCCAGGATTTAAGGGATCTTGGCTGACCCAAGCTGCCATAAGTGCCATAACTTTGAAAAGGGCATGGCTCTCTCACAATTTCTCTCTACCTTGCATAAACAGACAACATGATACATATATTATTGCATATTTATTGCAATGTATTGTAGTTAAACTGGTCATTTAGAATTGGAACCCATGAGTCAGCTACTATTTACAGAAAATACTTGAAATCTAATTTCATGATCAATCCGTAAAGTGTTACAATGTTTAAAAAATCCAGAAGATTAGAAGTATATTAATATCAATTACATTACAATTACAATAGTATTAATTACTCAAGGATAAGTGATCATAGAAATTTGTAGCATTGTAGCGTTGTAGCATATAATACTATAATTCTCTTTACACATATTTTGTTGCCCATCTGATGATTAAAGGAATCATACTACCCAGCAATATTACATTATACTCAAGATCCCCACATCAAGAAATTTAAAAATAATCAATACATTTGGTTCATGTTTGAAGACAACTAAGAGGCATTTCAAGAAACTTAAAATGTAATTAATTAAAAAATATATATTTCTTTTAAGTTTTAATTATGAGTTGTAGAACATACCAATATTAATACATTATCTTTTAATATACAGTAAGGTTGCAATATTTTTTAGGTTTCGGTGCAGAGAATTTACATGCTACCCCTTTACAGTTGCATAATGTACTACAGTAAATAGTATGCATTGTTAAATGGCATAAGGAACATACCACTCTGTTCTTCTTCCATCTGAAATCCCTGTGGCCAGACAGAATCATGAATAAGCAAATTTGTGAATGTTAAATTCATGTCATGACCCTACAGTACTGTGTATTTAGTCGATTAATACAGAATATAATGTTATCCATTTTTTTTCGTTTAGAATGTAAAGGTTGTTTTTCAAAAAATATTTTCATCTGCTTGTTGAATAATCTTTCACATGTATCACATAAGTTGAAAACTCTTATTTTTTAATTATGTTTAAAATTAGATTCATATGGTTTCTAGCATCAATTAAAGAATCTGTGTTTACATGATAAACGTGTTTAATCAAAGATGTATGTCCTGATGAAGGCTTAAATCATTTTGGGGTGTTTGGTCTTTTTTCTAGTTGTTCTTGTAATTCATTTTTACACATTTTGCACTGCTATGGATTTTAAGCAAATTAAGTATATCAGGGAGAGATGATAATATATTTTGTGATGGTGTACACCCAATTAAGTTAACACATCCAGTTCCACAGATCCCAGAGTCATCAGTAACCTGATTTTCAATGCATAGTTTGTATTATGTATGTCTTGTCTATGGGTTTCAGAAGATATTATTAAAGCCATTTTGCATGAGGAGAACATTTCCTACAGTTTTTTTAATGAAGTACTCTTTTTTAAATAAAATATCATACTTAATACAGGGAAATGAAATAATAAATCCTTCTAAATTGCTGAATTTGCAAACTGCTGGATTATATCCCTTCTTATCTTGAAGCTAATGAAAAATACTCCAAAAGTTGTTGGGAACCTAAAAAATATTTGTCTATAATAAAACCTTTCATTAGGAGTTGTTGTTCTTCAGCCTACAAATTGCAGTTTAATTTTACTCGCTTCATTTCACACAACTCCTTAAAAAGGAACAAAGTGGTTATGAAACCCACAGTACAATTTTCACATGATTGATACATTCAGTATGTGTGAAATGTAGGGTCAGATCATTTTATCTCTTAAAATTATTATATTGAGTCATGCATAACACCAAAAGAACAAATAAAAAGCAAAATTGATGGCCAAGTTCCATAGTAACAGAGTATTTCCCAGAAATGAGAATTTAGTAATTAAAGTTATTCAAAATTTCTGTCGGTAGAAAATCCTATAATTTATACTTAAGTTTAACTCGTAAACATGCAACTGACTTCCTCTTAGGCCACCCATTATTCACATCTGCTAGATAGATTTATTTTTTACATTTTAGCTAACTTTTAAGTTTGAAGGAAAAATGCTCATTTCTCAAATGTCAGATATTCTGACCTCATTTCCAGCAACCAGATTCATTTTTTAGATTTATTCTCAAATGGAAGAAACTATTCAGAATACGTTTAGTTTTCTGGAGTTCTACAGAAGGTCTTCTCTTCACTACAACTGAAAGCTCTTGAAGTAATGCTGTAAATCACAGGAATGTTCACTTGCTGTCTGAATTCTTATCTTTCTCCCTTCAAAGTCTATGATCCTTTTTAATAAGCTGTTTTACAGCAGTCATATACTGTAAAGCAAGCAAGCATTCAGCAATGTGAAATACAGGTTTACTTAAAGTGATATAAGAGCTTATGAATGCTGGATTAATATCTTTTATGCACCTTAAATTACAGCATGCAAGGAGATAAATATTACCAGACTGCAGTACAGTGTACCACACAAAATTGTTCTTTGAAGTGAAAGAAAATAAATCTCATTTTAACAGAAGTAATGCATGAACGTATATTAATTCTCAGAATAAAAAACACTGTGGAATAAAACTTGTAAGCTTCCAAGGTCAGGATTTCACACTGAAAATGAAGCAAATTCCCACCAAAGTTTACAGTAAACAATGGAAAATACAGCACTGCAGATAATACATGACACCACTCAAAACAGATTATTTGCTTTGAGAGGTCAATACATCTTTTCCACTTCTACCTACGAGAGATTTTCAGGAATTAAAAAATGCCAACAATAGCATGCGGATTGATTTTTAAAAAAATATTTCTGAAAACACGAGTTTCAAAGCTGCTGCTGGACTAATTCATACTTCTGAAGTTGACAGCCTCTCATCACTAACACTTGCAATTCCATTTTAAAACATATACATGGAAAGTCTTTGTTGCATACATATTTCTCAAGAACAGGAGGCATCAATATGTAATGTAACATGTAACATTAAGACTGCCATCAAGACTGGCCCTGACATCTTCCATTTGATTCAGTTCTCTGTCTGCCCTGTTGTGCAAACAATAACATTGTGTTGGTAGGTGAAACTAAAACCTAATGTGTACTCCAAATTGAAAAATAATTTATAGTTGCAGCAACTAAATACAAGTAAAAAAGACTTAAAATCTTACTAGCACTTGCAATAGCAATACCCTTAAAGGTATATATATCAGCAGTGTCAAACCTCATATTGCTGCCCTTCTGCCCTATACAAGGTTATAGCAAAACTTACACATTGTGTGGACAAAGACAGCAGCCCTGATCAGTGGGGAAGCAGCTTATTCCTGGTACTAATGTTTTCAGTGATATGCTGAAAAAAAAGTTATTTCCTAAGACATTTACTTAGTGTATCCCAGCAGCATAGTTACTTCTATAATATTTCTATAATGCTGGAGAATAAACATTCTAACCTTTTTTAAAGTACTTCTACATTGAACTTTCACCTGAAAACCACTATTCAAACACTGATATTCACATCAGAACAAAAACTGAGAAAGCAGTTTTAGATTAACAGTACATCTTATTCTGCGGGCAGCTCCTGTCATAGAGAAGCCATCTTCAATTATGCCAATAAATACAACTCTATGCGAGTTTCCACTGTTGGACATTGCATACAAAACAATATGTTCAGGTGGGTAGCTGTGTCAGCATGCGTAGACTGCAAAGTAATAGGTTTATTCCATGCTGAAAAGAGAAGAGAGAAAACACAACGTTTCAGCTGTGAAGCCTTCTTCAGGTGTGAGAAAGACAGGGCAGACAGCAAAGATTAAATAGCACAAAAGAACAAAAGCTGGGATAGGGGAGAGGCAGAGAGGCTACTCAGGAAGTGCAAAGTGGAGAGGGGTGAAGAAAGGTGTGAAGTCAAGATCAGCATGAGAATACAGAAGATTACGTGAAAATAAGTCAGTCAATGAGAGAAGGGGGAAGGTGTGAACCTAGTTTCAGGATGAGTTTAGTTTCTGTAGTCTTTCTGCTATGGGAGTTGAGAAACCCTTCTTTGAGAACAGAGACGGAGAGATCAGTGTGATCATGGCATGTCTGAGGTGAAATGAGAAACTATAGGCTTGGAGAAATCTTTAATCTTCACAGTCCTAACATGTTCTCTGAAGCGGTCTCCTAGCTTCCTTCCGGTTTCCCCAACGTAGATAGCTGGGCATTTTTTGCAAAAGATACAGTAAATGAGGTTGCTGGAAGTACAGCATGTTGTCTGAGTGATCCGGAATTCACCTGAGGGGCCCTGAATGAGCGTGTTGCTAGATATGTATTTGCAGGTGATGCAGCGTGTTCTGTTGTAGGGGAAGGTGCCTGGTGGGGATGATTGCCGAGTGCGGTCAAAGGAGTTGTGAACAAAAAGTTTATGTAGATTGGGTGGTTAGCGGTAAGAGATGATTGGGCGGTCAGAAAAAAGGGAACTGATGGAGGGATCATCCTGTAAAATGGAGTAGTTGTTAATAGTAGTCCCAGGGGTAGAAGGTGTGTTGGAGTGGTAGGGAAGCACCAAAGGAATGTGGTTGTGAGACCGGGAGTTCCTGATCGAGTTGACGAGCCAAGGGCTGTTTTTGGCCCGGGGGAAGGCCCTATCGATAACATGGGTGGGGTATCCTCTTTTGATGAAAAAGGAATACATTTTGAGTGCTTGGTTCCGGAAATCCATGTCGTCACTGCAGAGTCGACGTAGCCTGAGGAACTGTGAAAAAGGGAGAAGGTTTTTAGTGTGAGTGGGGTGAAAAGAGCTGTACAGGAGATAGCTGTGTGAATCTGTGGGTTTGTAAAAGACCGAGGTGGAGAGACCGAGGTTACAAAACAATATGTAGACAAAGGAACTTCCGTAACAACTAAGGAACAGACTTGCGGACAGACAAGTCAGGAGAGGGATATAAAAGATTTCAAAGACCCCAAGTATCCCATGGAGCACTGTTAAATCAATTATCAGGAAGAGGACACATAAAACTACTCAGAATCTTCAACGATCAGGTCGTCCTCCAAAACTCAGCAGCCAGGCCAGAAGGACATTGGTGAGAGAAGCACTCAAGAGACCCTAAACAACCCTCAAAGACCTATAATGTCTCATAATACAGATGTGAGAAACTGTGGGTGAGTCAACAATAGCTCAGGTAATCTGGGCTGAATGGTACAGTGGTGAGGAGGAAGCCCTCATTTGAAAAAAAGCATGAGGTCCTATCTGGTGTATGCAAAAGGGCATATGAAATTTTTTTTTGTGGTCTGATGAGACAATAATTGAGTTATTTGGCCTTGATGCCAAGTGTTATGTCTGGTGGAAGAAAAGCACTGTTAAGCATGGAGGTGGCAGCATAATTATGTGGGGTTGCTTTTCATTGGAAGAGACTGGTAGGCTTGTCAAAATAAGAGGGAAAAAATGGATGGAGCAAAATATAGGCAGACCTGGAACACCCTGCAAAAGATCTAAAATTTAGGACAGAGCATCATATTTCAACAGGACAATGACCTAAAACAAAAAGCCAAAACAACCTTTGAATGGCTTAAAGAGAAGCAGAAGTCCGTGAGTGGCCCAGTTTAAGTCCATACTTAAATCCCAAAAAAACCTGCAACAGCTGGAACACTTTTGCAAGAGTGGGGAAAAATTAAACCCGCAAGATGTGAAAAGCAGGTTACAACATACTGCAAAAGACGAGACTTGAAACTGCAAAAGGGGGAACAACTCAATATTAAATGCTTAAGGCCTCAGGGTGAATACTTGTCCAAGCTGGATTTTTCGGTTTTCTATTTTTCATAACTTTTTTTACAATAAAAATGATTATGACCCCATCAAAATGTGGTGTGTTTTGTTAATCATAAAAAATCCTGTTACAATATGCTGCAAAATAAGGTCGTAACAGAGCAAAATGTGGTAGAGGCCCAAGGGGATTGAATACTTTATACACCCACTGTAGATGGAGACTAACGATCAAAAAATACCCCACTATTTTAAGCCCTTTAGAACAGAAAGTATATAATTCTAAGTATAATTAAATATGGACTGTGTGGCAAACCACTTTTATTACATGCTTTTAAGTGAACCATGCCAGAATTCTTTTAAAAAAGACTTTCTGAAATCAGATTTTCAGGGACATTGATCCAGATGTACTTTTTATAAGGTTACAATCAGTATGTGTGCATCAGCAGACCTATTAAAATCAAATACTAATGCTCAGTACAATGTATAACTGTGCTGCAGAAAAGTAAAGTGATGATCCATTTGCCTGTATCAGCAAAACTATGTACATCAATATCAGACAAATCAATAGAGCATATAAATCACAAACCCAACAGCAGCTTTGGCTTGGTTTTCTTTTTTTATATTCCTTTAGAGCTGGTAGAAGTAACGGGTAGGCAATGCTTATTTACCAATTAATACACCTTATGCCAAAAATATTTACAGCTTATTTTCATTACTACTGTAGCATCATTATTTTGAATCTTTGTCAACTGTACATTTTAGGAATTGGAAGGATGCACTAATGGCAAATATTCTTAAGGAATATCTTTAAGAATTTGCTGGACGAAAAGTGGAATCAAATATAATATCAGTTTTGGCATTTTGCTACCAAAGATAGCAGTTAGTTAACTCTTTTTACTCACGAAAAACAATTATTAAAAACAGACTGCAAATCCCCTCAAGGTGATACAATCTAATTGGAGTATGGGGCGCGGAATAATTTCTTTCTCATGAAACAAAAATAATGAAGCACCTAGAAGAGCATTTGAAAAAAAATCTCACATTTATTTACTGTCAAACAAGTGTTGAACTTTACATCAGTTATTAGTGATGGGCACTTTAATAACATGTTTACACAAAATAATGAAATAAGCATACCAGTGCTGAAAGAATTTACACATCATCCGAGATCATTTTGTTGATTTTGAAATCCATAAATAAATAAATGTCCAAATCCAATCAGCTGAAATGTAATTATTTAAAGGATAAAAATTGATGCCAAACAAATTGGTCTCAAGTGCCTAGTGCCCATTGTTCTGTCAAGTATTTTACAGAAAAAGACATTTGAATAATCTAATTTACACCAAATTTGTGCAAGGCATGGCTTTATTGGCTTCAACAGAGGGAATTGTCCCCCCAAACTAAGATAAATTCTTTTGGCAATATGAAATTCAGACTTGTTCTGAAGGACAAAATTTGAAATTTGTATGTAAGCAAAACACTGTTTACAAGTGGAAAAAGTGAATATGGGTTGACCTTGTTTTTGTTGATTTTTTAAAAAGTTTTGTAGCATTTTTTGTTCAAACGTACTACAATGAATGAAGTGTAAGAATAAACATTTTATAACGTATGTGCAACTTTTACACAATAGTTTCTTCAAAGTCTTTAAAATCTTCTTTAAAATGTCTTTTATATTTATGGTTGTCATGAATTTTATTTTACACTAGCAATACAACAAAATATATTTTCTTTAGCCATTATTCTTGAGAACAGTTCAATGTACAATTGAGAAAATATAAGGCCTGTGGCTTGATTGCTAGTGGTTATACGTTCCAATCTTCACCGTGATGGAGATGACTTTGTTCTACCAAATGATCCAGGACCTTTACATTCCTAATTTCAGAAAGTCTCATTAGGAATATTTAAAGACAGTCCAACAGTTCCAGTCCTGGTCCCACAACCTGCTTTTGTATATAATACAAAGCAAGCTTAGACGAAAATGACATAACTGTATGTACAACCTTTTACTTAGAAAACTGCTGATTTGGAATGGCCAGTACATTTTTATCTTGAGTTGTTTAACAGCAGCAGCACATTTAAATACATAGTTGGTTTGTTTTTGAAAAAAATCTTCTCTTGGTTCTGCATGTTATATACAGTCTGTCTGAAAACTTCACAAAAGATATAGATACCAGTACACAGTGACCACCACGCACCACTGTCTGTCTGTGAAGATGAGGGTTAGAATGCTAGGCCCCGGTTCAAATTTCCCCACATTGTCTGTGTTGTCTTCACGGAGGAGGGTAAGGGAAAATGTTGGAGTTGGGGTTAAGGGGTTGGAGGAGAAAGTTTTTTTTTAAATACACTTTAAAGGCTTGTCACCAACTGCATTTGTCCTTCCCTCACGTCTGCTTCAGGGATACAGTCTTCTTTGTTTATAGGAATAATGTATCCATCACTATTGCCTCTGCTGATCTGGTAGTAGGCCTGCAGCTGGTTTCCAGCTCCTAGATTAGGCATGCTCTTGTAGTAAACATCCTCGTTTTCACTCTTCTTTGAAGGTGAGAGGTCTTCCTCTATATCTGGACTACTCTCAGGATAGGGAGAGTCTCTTAGGTTAGGCATACTAGTGTAAAGTGAGTCTCTATTGGGGGACTGCAGGTTGTCCTCAGCCTCAGTTGTGAGCTGGGAGACATAGCTGTCTGTTCCCTCGGTCTTCACTTTCTTCTGAGGATGGTACAGAAGCGAGTGAGTCCGTTGGGGAATTAGAGGGGCCTCTAGCTCCTTGTGGTGCAGCTCCAAACCAGGGGTGTCACCATGCACCAAAGATGAGGCATCTGCCACAATGGCATCATCTTCACTGCTGCTTCCACCCACCACCACTTTGGCTGAAGGAGTTCTCTCGATGTTGTGGCTCTTGCTGCAGGCCCTGAGGTTGTTGTGCACCAGTTCGGAAATTATCATCTTTTCAAAAGCTGCATCGTCAAGGCTGAGTCCACAATCCACGACCTGTACTGTGTCACTGTAGTCCCCATTGCGAAGTGAATAACTATTGTTAAAATTACCATTTAGCGGTAGAGTATCCATTGCACTTGTATCCCTGGCATTGTTCAGTGAGTGTCCTGGAAAGAAAAGAACACGTGAGGGGATTTACATTAGCCACAACTCTTAACTTCACCTAAAAAAATAATAAAAAAGAAAATAGATTTAATGCTGTTCAGGACAAAATGTACTTTTAATTGCTTAAATTTACTTATGAAAAACATTACAGACAAAATCCCATATAGATAAACTTGAAGAATCTACAAGATCATTTGAATTATACTTAATAAGAGAAAAATCATTCTTCAACAACACATAAAATATTACAATTAAGTAGCCATATACTCCAAACCATTCCCACAGAAAACGTAAAGCTGTTTTGCAGTAACATTACAAACATTCCTTGCAGTAAAATCAAGACAGTCTTTTGTCCTAAACAACACTAAAATACAAAGAAAAAAGAAGATATCACGTACACAAAGTATAGGTAAATGTACGAATGTGTAGCCACAAACGGGCACGCTACTACATTAACAGAAGTTCTAATAACTCCTTTTATGGAGATGAGGGAAAAAAATTGAAAAAATGAACAAATACAAAAGAATTGTGTTTAACAAGGACAGCCATCTCTCGCACTAAAGGGGGCCCACAAGCACCATCCGACATCACGATAGACAGCAGGTGAAATGACTCACTTTGGACAACTCACATCATGTCTGTCTGCTCAGGCTATCTGGCCTAAGAGTAGCTGATGTACAAAAGAAAGTAAAATGATTTATTGTAACATGATGAATAATCACTGAAAAAAAATAAATCTTAGCAACTTAGTTAGAGCAAGGGTTCAGCAAAGTAAATTAAGGAGCAATCACAGCTTCTTTTTCTAGTTAATGCAACCTTTTTCCCATTGAGATGTATATGTGTGCTTTTGCAGTTTCTCTCTGCCACTGCCCCAGGCTTTAAAAGGTCAAAGTTAGCCCACAGCCCTGCAGCTTGCATCAGTCACAGTGACAGTTCTGAATGAACCCCAGTTATTACAAGTGCGGCCCATGAAAACCATGGCCAGTGAGGTCAGATGCAGAAATGTTAGGAATTTCTGTAAACATGGGTCACAAAAATCAGACCAAAGAATAAATATTAGCTGTGAAATGGGAGGAGTGTGTCAGCCATGGCGGATTTTGCTCAGCCATGGCAGGGATGACACATTAAGTAAAATCCTGCTGGAGATATGAAAGAGAGATTAAGAAAAATGGGTATTTTATGGTGACATGCTGTTGTTGAGATAAGAGATTCCTCTTTTGTACAAACATAAACATGTAAAATAGACATCACAGGGCTTATCAGCAGAAGGAAAAAAAATAAAAGGGGAGGGGGAGATTATGAACATCTGGTAGTGTGAAGATCATAGCATTTGCTTATGCACTGCAATAAAATCATTTTCATCCAGACAGGTATGTCTGGAGAAAGGATGGAGTGATGTGACTAGAATGAAACTGACCACTGTGAAACTGCTGCATTTCGTGCAAAGGCTCCAAGGAAAACTGCTTGGAAACCGTCTAAAGAGCGTTCCTCTTTTTTTTAAATCAAAACTGTGCCACTAAAGCTGCAAGTTGGAATAATAATTATACACTGCGAGGAAAGGAGCAGACTGGCCAACCCAAAATGAATCCTTGGCATAAGCAAATCTTAAATGCAGATGTATCGGTCAAGTATTGAACTGAAAGTGCAGGTTCCCGAAAACATACTGCATTTTCTTGTATGAATTATTAAAGAATGTTTTTTTTTCTCCTTCCATTCTAAATGTCACACTTTATTGTCGTTTGCTAAACAAACTTATAAATGCAGGTTCAATATAGAAATATGTATGTGTATTCATTGAGTACTTTCTACTTCAAAGTAATGTGATGCTGAAATACATTATAACTGTAAAATACATTGCAGCTTTAATAATCCGCACAGTTTTTATGTAAGTTTTCTTTGTAGTGCGGGCATGTTGGAAAGCCTTACAATGACTTTGAAATCAGACATTCCTTAGCCTTGAGCAAGTGCTTGAAACTATGTCAATGCAAGCACATTGTTACAGTTTTCTCCCTTCACATTTCTTTTTGCCTTTGTTTTGAATACAGCAGCAAAAAAAATGGACTGAAGGCTGTGTGTTTTTCTTGTGATTTCAATTTAAAAGAATGTCTTTCCTTTCTAAGAAAAACGAACACTGAGACTAAAATGAATTTAGAAATCAATTTCATGATTTTGCTTTTCGATCAGAAATGAAGTTAAATTAAGCAACATTTTAAAATCCTGTCTCTGGAGTACGAATTTTGCGAACCACTTGCCCACTGAGTATACATCATGATCTCAAGTAAACAACTGATTGTGCCTTTTTTGTTTTTGTTGGGTTTTTTAATAATCATGCTGAAAAAAATTTACATTTGATAGGCAAAGTTAAGTTTTACTCCCATACTTGTCTCTCTGTAGGTCACTAGAGGAAAGCGTAAGGAAAAAGCAAAAAATAAGATAATGACAATGCAATTTCCAAACCATTAAAGTTGTCTTTTATAAAATGCCTTTTTATATTACAACCCCCAAATTAAAATAACTTCAAATGACAGCCTCAATGAAATTTCACATTGTGAGGGTATAACTTTGAATTTGGTATCAGCTATAGTGCTGTACAAAGTAGGGTATTTTACCTTCTTTTATGGGTATCAGCATAGTCCAATACATAACATTATAGCTGCACTATACTACAAATACATATTTTGAGTAAACAGAACTTGGTTTTGTAAGAAGTTATTGAAAGTGCATTCAGTTTGTTTCTATCAGATAAAATCTCTCAACGCAAGAAAACATGCCCCTTTACAGAAAACGTGCAGGCCTAACACTTATGTTTAGCAACAAAATAAACGCAAGCACATTCTTCCCCACTAACAAATAAAACTACAACAATATAATGCAGCTTTAAAATGTAGTATCTCTTTCCCCAAATTATTTAGTTTTTATTACCATTAAAATTGCAAAGAATGACAAATCACAACACTCTTACATTTTCCCCTAAAATGAGAAATATATCAAGTGATCAGTCTATAGAACAATGATGGTAATTTATAGAAAACTATAGTACAGAAAATATGGAAAGGGATACTACAGCAAATTCAGCTAGACACAATGATTTGACTTCAGTACATTAATGCCTAAAAATTCCCCAAAAAACAGAAGTGTTAAGTAAGCACACCTGGTGAGTTAAACACTGGAGCCGAAGGGGCGTTACATACAACCGTTTCAGCAAGTAAGGTGTTATAAGGGTTGTTAGTGCCATGCGGCCGAAGAAGAGGGTTTGTTAGTAGATAATTGCCCGTCATCCCTGGAGCAGTGAGACAGAAGAAGACAGATAAGTTTGCTGCATCTACACTGTATGTCTCAAAAAGACCTACATCCCACACCCCACAATGTTTAGCAAAACTTTGCCTTCCTTTCTTTTCCTCACTTTTGATTTCTACAGTCAACACTTCAACTCGAATATTTTAGTTTTAATTATGAAACCTTTTTATTTAAAAAAAACACCCAATCACCCATTCTCAGTTTTATCTTACAGTAAACAGCTGAGAAAGGAGATGTTTGGATTTCTGTCAGGACAAAATGACAAAGCTGCCAGGAATACAACACAATCAATAAATTACTGTTTCTGATTTAAAACAATTTTTTTTTTGGAAAAGGGGTGAGTATTCAGCCATTTCAAATATTTGTTCTTTTTAGGAAACCTGATTATTAACTGTAAATTTAGTTACTTCTTTACTTTTAATGACAACATTTTTTTTTTGTGTGAAATAAATTTGTCCAACTGGTCAGGCAGATGGGTTGAAATCAACAGGCCAGATTTACCAAGAATTTGGAATAACTAAGTGCAATTTGCTCTGTTATTTGTGTGAAACAAATGGAAAGCCGTTATTGTCCCTGGTCCGTTTGCTCAGTTCAAGGCATATTTCAAACCACCAAATAAGTGGCAAAATATGTTATATAATAGTATGTGTTAGGCATACTGGATTTCTTTTTATCATTAGATCATCTGGTCTAAGGAACAAAGAAAATATAAAAATATTCCTTCTACTTTTTGTTTCAAGTATGAGAAACAAAATTACCACTACAATTAGTAGGATATTCATTTTTATGACCATATTTAATGTTGACTTTAGTATATTTAAAAATGACTTGTCATTCTGACATCATATGAACCTTTGTTTCAATCCCATATTGTATATCTAACTTGAAAATCAGGATAAACTGATTTACTTTTGTCTTATGCAACTGTGATTCTGTTTATGTTTCTAACAGAAGCCAGTGAAGAACATTACACTGGTTTTCATTGATTAACAGGTGTAGGCTGAATCCCCTTAAGTAAACACCTGCTAAAATGACATGCTAATTCTCATAAAACTGCTGTTCATCTAGATTTGTCATTTCAAGTCTGATGTTGCCACAATTTGTAATGTTCACATTCAGCTGGGTAGAGGAAAACAAAGTTTTGCAGAGGGGTATTTTGAGATAGCACAGTCAGATGCACCCTATTAGCATGAAAGAAGACAAAATTGCTGTAAAAACATTATATTAGTAAGAGCAAAGGACATGAGAATGACCAAAAAGCTTGCAAATTTGGATAACAGCATTTTACATATAAACAATATGTTTATCAATTGATCATAAATAAGTTTCGTGAATATACTCAGCACTGCAGGAATGTTTAAACATTAAAAGTTAGAAAAGTATTGTTTTATATTTATTGCAACACTTTCCAGGTCATTCTGTAGCCTTAGTTTATCAACAATAATCCCAGTTCCGATTCCATGAGAGGAACTTTAGCATGTTCTCTAAAGCTTTTCAAATGTTTCATGCGTTTGGTGCCAGACAGCTGAATATCAGGAAGCTCAAAGTCACTTTTAATTAACAGAAAAGATACAACTGAGGACCTAAAGAAATGCAGGTTTGGTTTAGCCGAAAAGCTGACAACCAAAGTAGAGACTTAAAAGAATCCGTTTAAATTTTTGCTGCTGTAGCTGATCGAGCAGATGGCCAGTACTTATTTTGATCTTTGTGATATGTATCTAAGCTAAACCCGTTATCAAACAGAAATCAGTATTATCACTTTAAGTTTTGTCTTTTCTATTGCTGCCAGTGTGACTTAATGTTTTTTTTAAACTCCAAACCTGCCTCTATATAATGCCATTCCCGGGATTTTCTTTCAGGTTACAGTTGAAGCACACCAACAGAACATTAAACTAATTTAATTAAATCAAAACTGCTATTGTTTGTTTAAATGCACACCAATTTTCACTGGCTTAATTTCAATTCAAGCACTTCCTGGTCGGATCAAACTTACAATAATATTTCAAGTTTCTGTACGATTGCCTGTTCTTTTGGTCTTGAACTGAAATTCACAAATATCACATTGTAAGGCACACTTTGTTACTGAAATAACCTTTTGCTGTGTGCCTCAAAACAGTGGTTTCAGTCAAGTAGCAGCCATACAGTTTGACTGAATGACATTCCATGTATTGTGCTTTAACCTTTCTTTGTTAGATTTGTATTTTGAAGTACGTCAGTGCAGTAAGGCAGAACAACACTCTCCACCCAGCTGAGGTCACTGAAAGTTTAACATCATCTACTCATCAGCATACTTATGCTTTGCCTTAATAATGTATGAAATCATTTAAAAAAACATTTCCTATAAATAGAAGTAGTCACTTTGCATTCTTGCCAGCCTGAGTGATGTCCACATTCTAGTCGACCATACAAGCGTTTAAATTTTAACTTTATCTTAAGTTGGCTGACCTTTTTTTCTAACTCCTGCACAGCCGGCTTTCCAGGACTAGTCTATACTACTTTCATTTTTTTTAAATCAAATTTTGGGAAGGCTTGTGAAGGGTATGGTTATAAGGCCCTGACAAAAAGATGCTTTGGCAGATGATGCAGCAAGGGTAACATTACGACCACTGCCATGATGCTCGACATTTCATCCAGGCAATAGGAATGTGTCCTGATGTCAAGATGCAATACGTTTACTATGCAAGACTGTTTTTAAATCTAAATGCTCAGAAATATTTGGGCTGCTGTCTATAGGATCTCTCTCCAGAGGTGATGACTGTTTTAGAGATATGGGCTGTTGTGCATGTGCAACCAGAAGATTCCAAAAGACCTAAGGCTTGGAAAAGCACGATCTTGCCCCCATGTCGGGATAGCTTTAATCAGGAAAACGAAAAATTTAGAACTGACCTTGGTTAAGGGTTGAGGTGCTGTTGATGTCACCTGAGATAAAGGAAGATTCTGATTGCTTTCTTACAGTGTCATTCCACATTCTCCTTATACGGCTCTGTTCAATAAACACAGAATACTTATTAAGACATAGCTCCTTCTTTCTTGGCTATTTTGTGGCCTTTTTCATTACACTCTTGGATTGTTATTCACTTTTTATCTGACCCAGTTTACTCGCCAAGCACAGCATCATCATATTGCATTTGGCATAAATTGTATCACTCAGTAATGATATAGAGTTCAATTGGCCATGGTCATTGTCCTTTAAAAGCACCGCAAGCTATAAGTAAAGGATGGGGCTGCAAAAACTAGGACAAACACAGAAGCATAGAAGAAAAAAGCAGAAGCATGGAAAATAGATACAGTGTGTGTCTGCAGATGATTTGCATATAAACTAGTCTCAATGTTCTTTCCTGGAAAGAAGGTTAATTAAAAGACGCCTGTCAGTTTCCTCTTACCTGTGTGCCGGAGGAGTAGCGAGCGCTAGTCCTTGCAGTGGATGTCTTTGCCGAACTGTGGGAGCTCTCGGTCGGTAATCCTCCACAGCAGTACGAGTGTCGGAAACATTTGCTGTACTCTTTACGTACCTGCAAATGCAAATAATATGAGAAAATTAGCGTCTGTGTTATTCCACAATGGTGTAACATTCCTCCCTGGAGAAATGACCACGCACCATGCATCTAAAATGAATTTTGTTTAAATCTTTCCCCAGTTGTTGCATTTCGGCTAGTTGCTGTGCAAGAATACCGTTGATCAGCATGTGTTTAATAGGAGAAACTAAGCTCCTGACCTTAAAGACCCTTTATAAACATGAAAGAATGTTAAACAAAAATCAAATAAACAACAGTAGAGCTTTTAGTTGTTTTAATTTTAAAGAGGTGTCCTCTAAATTCTCTGTTAATAAATGAGGGTTTACAGTAAGCCCAGCATATATAACTGCAGGAATTATTGGCTGCTGAGTCATAGTAGTTTGTTATAAAATAACATGCCTAAATATTTGTTTTGAAACCATACAGTATGCTCTCAGACGTGAGTTCTTTCATTCTATATTATTAACATGTGGACCCAGACAACAGCACAAAGCCAAGTTTTATTTTATTGCTGTGCAGTATGTGGTTTGTGGGGCTATTGTGCTTATTGTTTAGTACTAGCTTTCTTCTTATTGGATTTATAATGTTTCATAGGTTAATTTAGCAACACCTGCTGCTGTTCTTGTTTACCAAACAGTGGTGTGGATATTGGATTTAAACCATTGGTCGAAATTAATGCACGATGACAGCTAACTCAATGCAGGTTCTGAAATGGTGGCTGATCACCTTAATTCATTTTAGTATTTAACATAAATCAGCTCCTGAAATTTGTGCTCTGGGTACCTAGTGTATACTGCTACTGGCAGCGATGTACACTAAGTGTAGTACTCGGGTGTAGTAGAAAAGGCAGCAGTGACAATTAGACACATTATTTTTAAAAACTGAAACTAAAGAATACCGAGTAGTAATTATCTTTTCTATTGATGATTTTGCTGTCTTAGGACTGTTATTCTTTATTTGTTCTCTAGTAATGTGCAAGGAGTGGTTTGCAAGTTGTTCGGTAATGTGGTGTCTGAGAGGTTTTAGATGTATATGATCAAGCAGCTATTTTTTTCCATTTGATGTGTGGTTTAAAGACGTTCTCAGTTAGCATGTAAAGCAATATTTTATACTATCAGCCATTTTGTTGACATTTGCACCACAAGCTGCACAAAAGCTTTTAATCTAACATTTGTAATAAAGTATGTTAAAGGCAATTCAATAAAAAACAGATATAGAGTTACCAAAAACACTCATTATTTTTAATCTCAGGAATAACACTTTTACACACGGGTTGTCTTAGATACACATGTGTTCAATTTCCAGGTAAAACCTAATGTTTCAACTCTGCATTTTTTAAGTAGCTAGGCAACACTCAAAGGGACTGGTTACTGAAAAACACTAAGGTTTGACTCCAAACATATAATGACAAACTGCTTTAACGAAGGACCCAAAGAGTAATCTGTCAACGGAACTGTAAACAGAAGTCAACCCTTAATGATTCTTGCTTATATCAAAGTTAGTTATAATAGGTGCAGGAGTTTAATTAAAGCAATAAAGTTTTAAGTGCCACTGCACGACATTACAGTGTAGCACAACTGAACATTTCTCCTGCTGGAATCAATAACATTAGTGGAAGGCATAAATTGCAATTAAAGGGGAATAACATCACATCACATAAAGTTTGGCCTAAAATGACACTATAAACATAAAAAAGTTTAAAGTTAAGATTCTTCTTCTGCTGTTTAATCATTTTCTGGATGGCAGAGTTCTTAAAGCCGTAGAATCAACAATTCTACATAATTTCTATATAATAACATTTACAGATGACATTAGCAATCATGCAGTTTTCTCAGTACTAGAAAAGTAACACTTTTTCTACCTGCATTTTATTTACTATTTTAATTGACTGATGCACAATAAATTCAGGAATGGATCAGAAGACACTGACAGATAAAAAGATTTCTAAAGCTCATTTTGCCGAACTATAAATATTCTCACAGTGGATTTTGGTCTTTTACCCCTAAATGGTACTTTAATTATTTTGCTGATCACACATATATATATGCTTTAGGTTTTCTTTACCATGCAAGTTAACCGACATACACAATGTTCACCCTGAAAAAAATTCCGAAAAGGTTACCCTATTAAACAAAAAATCTTATGGCAGCTGTGATTATTTTCTGGAGCTCTCCACCTAAATGTTACAATGTATATACATTTTTCTGAGGTACTTACTTTCCTTTGGAGGACACAGTAGAATATAAAGATGAACATTCCCTGAAAGGCGTTAAATATTGTGAAAAGATAAGCCATCACGATCGTTGACTCATTGATAAAGAGAAGCCCAAATGACCAAGTTAATCCGAGAAGGCAAAGCAGTGAGAAAGCACCAAGTACCCAGGATCTGAAAGAAATAAACAAAAGGCGAGCAGATCAATACAAAAGTGCCTAGAAAAAAACAACAAGCCTGTATTCATAAAGCATTAAGTGTGCCAATAAAATACCACCAACAAAGAACAACACCAACAATAACAACAAAAAACAATCATACATAATTACTGGCACTCCAAAGCTTTACAAGTACGGGTCCTTCCAGATACTGTCACAATAGCAAACATTTGAACACTGCATGTTCAGAAATAATAAATATAAATAAGAAAGATATATTTCTGAATTTCTTTTCTTTACATGGCTGATGGGTGAGGAAAAACACGGCTGCATGCCACACTGGTATGTTAACACAGGCTATGCCATATGACGTTGGGCTGCATGTACAAGCAAAAACTGAAAAAAAGAAAGGTCCCGTATACTGTATGTAAGTTTTCATTAGTATGCTTTATTCACTCCAGGCGGTTAATTACATCTTTTTGGTTGAGGACTTGCTGATATGTTTCACAGTCTGAAGGCTAAAGAAATAGTTAGAGGGGAGGAAAGGAAAAGAAACGTGTTGGAAAACCTAAGGTAGCCTTCAGACACCTCTGAAGATCAGATGCACAACAGTAAACAGGAATGACAACACTGAAGATGCCAACAGACAACAAGGAAAGTGGAATCCTGAAACTGACATTTAAAAGCAACGGAAAAGGAAGAAAATGGAGAAAGGGGAAAACTATAAGCTCAAAACAAACTTGACTTCTCTCTAGTGATCTTACTTGATAAATGGCTTATTATCTTCATAGCTAGAACGCATGATAAGCAGGAAAGAGAAACACAAATTAGACCAGAAGGATTACAAAGAGAAGGTTAGTAAGCACTTAAGTAATTAATGCAAAATTAGACAACTTTTGAAAATTAGAAAAAATAATAATGAAAAACTTCTGTGAGCAAAAAAAAAAGATCTTGTTCAATTACAAAAGATAACTGTACAACTGTCAAGTTTTTAAAATTACAAATACTATCTTGGAATTTAGTTACTTTTCATTGTGAAATTGTTGGTGAAATTAATTCTTGTATTTTAGCAGAAGTTAGGATAAAAAGATAGTCTTACAAAAGTTGTTAATGGAGGGTTCAAGCTTACCCTGGTAAATCCGTATTATAGTATCCATCACAAACACGGTAATTACTGGTGTGGATGAGAAAGTAGAAAGAGGGAAAGAAGAGAACAGGGAGAGATGCTACAGATTAGCCCTCTCTACATGCAACATGCAATGAAGCTGGTGTTACACTGTGCAAAATATTCTGGTCATACAATAGGTGTTTCCCATGTCATCATGAGGACCAGTGAAGACAAACATAAGAACAAGAGGACAATACCGATGTGCTTGAGTAAAGATAAAAAAAGATCAAAGTTCATTATTATTATAAGGATTCACTCTTAACCTTAAGATTGGTTGTAGGCTGTTCAGCATTCACAATAATTGTGGTTTGTTTCAGGAAAAAGTCTAGTTTCACTGTGTGCCATTCTATCGCATACACTGAGAGTTCAACCATTTTAATATTATGAAAAACCACACCTATTCCACATGCAGTTTTGTGTAAGCTTATTTAATGAAGGCTCAGTTTTGAACACACAATAAGAAGATTCTAGTTAGAAAAAAAACTTTTTTCCAATGACAGAATAGTTTAGTTCCCTGTAAAACATTACAAAATGTTCAAGTGTTTTTATCATGTACACTACTGTTAGACATTAGGAAAAAATCCAGTTTAGCGGAAATTTATAGACATTCATATGTGGTCCAAGTATTACTCATCAGGACAAAGTAGTAGTTGGGTTTCTACACTTTCTCTGTATATTTTGTTTGCCTCTGCTTCATAGTTTTAAGTTTCTGCCAAACCTCTTAAATGTGATTTTTTTTAAGAACACAGCTGCATTTTATTGAAGGACTATGAGATACAGGTATTAAGTGGACAACACTGGTGTGTGAGTAAAAAATAATTTTAGGAAAGCTGATATAATAAGAAAATATTCAAACATAAAAGATACATTTAATAAATAAAGACAATACCTTTATTTTAGTATCAAGACAGTTTTTAAAGTAAACTATAGTATTAGGTTTTAAATGAAATTCTTTCACCAGCTCTTTTATAAATGCAAATAGTTTGGTAGAGCTCTATGTTTTATTATACATTTACATTTAAACTAAAATTGTAAAAACTGGAAATTTAAAAGCCATAAAACTAAGAAATGTTACTAATTTAATGTAGATCATGTATTTTACCAACAGAACAGCAACAAAGATTATTACCAAAACCTGGTGAAAGTGGCACACTTGGTTTTAGTAAGTATATTTGAATTGGAAAGCAACATGATAAGTCAGGCTGTTATGTAAAACAAACATTTGCCTTGTTTCAACAGAACAAAAATCAAGAAGAATAGAGGGATAAAAATCCCTAATGGATCAACTCGCTAAAGAGAGCAGGTTTACATAAACATCAGCGCAGTCTATAAAACCAAAAAGTTAAAATCAGATTAAAATGGAAAAATGGGGAATAATAATGCTCTGATGTTGAAGACAACCTCAAAGGGAGGCATTACAGGGGTTAATTATCAAAGATGTGCAATCCATAACTTAATAATGACCAAAAAAAAACATAAAAAGTAACTCCAGAACCTGGGACCTTAAGCTATAGCATTGGTTTGGCTACAGTTGTAAATGGTTACATTTTCATTAATTTTCATTTGGAGTTGCTATGCGACAACATCATGTACTCCCCACAGACAAGAGTCTTCAATCAGTGAAGTAATCAGGACATCACAAAGTCCTCACTTACTTAATGTTTTCCAACCTGCTGGAGTCCGGTTTCAATGAAGTCGAGTGTTTCACCATTTTGTACATTGTAATAACCAGGAAGATAAGATTCAGCTGTCAAAACAGAATAATGACAAAATAAGCATACTTAAATGTATGTCAGATGAAAAGAAGAAAGCCTTTAATTTTTTTCTGTAACGACTAAAAATCCTGTCTTTAAGCTCCTCTCTCTCAGATCCTCACACCAGAAGTGTATAACATTTATTCTGCTTTGTGAGGCAGGCAGACTGGCGCCAAATTTAGTGTCATCCTATATCAATAAGAGCATGAAAATGCATTAAATCTAATGCAGACAATGGCTACACAGGGTGAGTAATTGGAAAAAAAAAACATGAAATTTGAGATCTTGAAATAGTCCACAATAAATAAAAGTCTGGGACTAGGAAAAACAATAACATTTTCCAAACTATAAAAGGCATCCAGGAATACAACACATTTCTTTACATGAACTGACAGTCTCTCTTCCTTTGGGAAACAAAAGGGATTTGCATCAATTTGGCTTCCTCGTTTTAATACCACATTAAATCTTCAAAAAGCAAGCCATGGATATCGAGTTCAGACAAGGTTACAGCTTTCTGCATTTCAGGGCATTTATTCTGCCCTTAAAATCAATACAATGATTTGAAGATATAAAAGCTAGATAGATAAACAGGTGACTACTGGGCACTGTTCAACAGAATTTTCTCTGCAACTTATTTATTATGAAACCCAACCATTTTCTGTATAAAAAAACCTTACAATTATACAAGCTTCTGTGAATAAAACAAAGAATGAGAGAGAGGTTGTAAGGGAGAGAAAGAAAAAAAAGACTGAGCATAAAATAAAAGGGGTCAGCCAAGGCAGACGGCAGTCACTATAAATGCTTTTATATGTTGCTGATTTTAAGTGACTATGACACCAGAGTGTAAAAAATTCCATGACCAGTTTACTTTGTAGTATGATATAATAGAATGCAATGGATTTCTGGGGAACACTTAGAAATATCTAGTGAGCCAACATTCTATGCAAAATTAAATGATAAAAAATATTCAAATTGTTTTCATGAAGAAAAAAAAATCTCTATGCAGTATTCCTGTAAAAAAGTACATTGATATACCCTTATTTATTTTCGTTTAAACACTGAAGCAAGACAACCTCATTCACTCCTAGGACAAAGAGATGTTGTCTAATCTCCCTGTTGATGCCTTCTGTTTTTTTCCATTTAAATGTTTAAGACAAAAGCAGCTAAGGCTAAAAAAAAGATTATGGAATTAGATTAATTCAATTCTTTGTTGGTTTGGAATGGCTAGACTTTTTCTTATCATTCTATCGAACACCCCTATCCTTTTTGAACTGCCGTCTAAACAGTGGGTTAATCGATATCATCGTTTACCGTAATCAACAAGCATTGCTGAACAATGAGCTCATTGGAAGCTAGAAAAAAAAAGAGGCCAGAGCTTTTAGATCAGATTAGAGCAATGTCGAGTTGTGCTCTCTACCCATCAGCCGAGTCGTTTTTATCACGTCTGCATGAGTTTAGTGGCTTGAAATGCATTTCACACAGCCCGCAGTGCTGACATGGATACGATGAGACAGAAGAACTGAAACACTACTCTAAAGTAACCTAGCTGAACTGCACATGTTCCGTCCCCTTTCTTTGTCCTCCCTGGAGCTTTTGTTACCTTGCAAAGGCAGCTCTAAAGCTCCACTTGCTTTTCCAAATCTTTGCTGTTAGCCATGCAGAAGCCCATCATTCCTCCCCGGGACTGCAGAAGGCTTTTGAGTGAGTGCGCAAGCTGAACTCCGAATGAACTGAATTAAATATTAAAGGTGCAGATGGAGCTGTCCAGATGATAAGAACAGCTCCCGACGTGTCATGATCCAAGCTTTCGTTAAAGCATTTCAGGCATAATAATGGTTCCCCACCACTCATTACTTACATGTTCTTTTTCATAGAGATAATAACCCTTGTGCCCAGAGGCATGGCAGTCTCTGCCTTTGTGGAAGCTGAAACTACTCAGCCTCCTTCAAGGTTTGCCTCAGTTTGGTTTAAAAAAAAACAGGAAAAAAAATACTTTTGTGTGTACTTTTCATGAAGCATGAAGACCACCTTGGGCTTTAACCAAATGTTACACAGCTGGGGTGCCTCTTAGTATTTTAGGAACTGGATTCATGGCTGCAGCAAATGAAGGCAAGATACAGCAACATGGGCAGTGTTAATGAGCGTAAGAACTGGGGTTACAGGTTTTAAGAAGTCTTCCCTCCTATTCCATAAAGAAATGCTACCTTATGCTTTATACTTCAGTGGCAGCAGTTCTGAACAGAGTGTCCAATCTAGATGAATCTCCTTATGTAGTTCTTTTCATCTCTAGCAATGTATAATCAGCAAAATAACTCATATGTATTGTATTACATGTTTTGTGTTGTACTTGTCTTGAACTTGGATCATTATTATCACCAAGACTGCAAGCTTATTGTTTAATTTCTTGTTTTTCTTTTGGTTGTACCTTAAACCATGTAAGTATCAGATAAGGCAGCTTCAAGGTTTTACAAACAAGCACATATACAGATGCAAAGGAATGTAAGCTAATTCACAAAATGAATGGCTAGCTTTAAAATACTGAACGTGCCGTAAAAACAGAGAGCTAGCTCTAGGTGCCAGCAGGGTGCACAAAGCCAGTTTTCAGTTATTGTATAGATTTGCGGTGAGTGTAATAGTCTTTACTGAACTTACGCCATGTTATGTCATAAACTTTCATTGCCCAAGCAAGTTTAAATTACATGATAGGACCCAGCCAGGAGGACACCTAACTAATGTTCACACCATTCAAAAAGGTTCAGAGAGGTCACTGCATTTGTGGTAACAACCATAAAAGAGATAATGAACACACCGCTGAGCAAATATTGCTCTTCACTCCTTCCACTTTGTACAAGATTGTTTCGAACAGTTATGCTTCAGTTTGTGTGAAAGATTAGAGGGCAAAGCAATAGACGATAGACAAATTACTCCCAGGACCTGTCCTATGATTGCTACCTGCCATTTCATTTTTTGAAGTAGGGAGTAGAACTCCCCAAGGTCCTTTAGCTCTAAGCCTAACTGATTTAGCCGAAGATAATAATGTCGTGACCAGTAAATAATAGTGCGCTTGGACAGAACATAGTCAATATGATATATGGTATATGCTTCACCCATGTACACCTTCATCAAATGGAAAAATTCAGCTGACACTCCCCATACAAGTCCTACAGCTTCTGATCAAACAATACAAAATAATCGCAACGCAAGACAAGTTCCAAACCTAATGAATACCAGTGAAAGACCAATTTCACATAACTCACAACTGTACTTTCTGCATCCTCTTTTTTGCTGTCTTACAAAGTTTTGGATAATGAATAGACAAAAAGCTTAATGACAAAAATATACAATTACCAGTTTGAAAACAATCAACTCTTTCCCAACAAATATGCTGGTGACAAAAACAAACTGGTTTTACTGAAGCCAAATTACACAAAACTGAAGTCAGGGATAACACACATACTAAAAGATGGGTACAAAAGCCATGAATAATTAAACAAGTATTATTTTAAACTACAGACAAATCCTACATAATTCAAAGATGTTTACAATGCAGATAAAAAAGGAAAAAGATCAGAGAAGAAAATAATCTTTTCTTTCTGTTCTTTTCCTTTTAATCTATAAAGCCATTGTCTAAAGCTTTTAGCCATGCTATTTTGGAGAATTTCCTCACATAATGGCATTGAAAATACTTCCTAAGATTCATGGGATAAAAAGGGTAGAGCACTAACAATATGTAATTTTTAAACACATAGGGAAATAGAAAGGGAAGCATCACTCAACACTTATAGTTGAAATGCTTGTAGCTCCTGCATCTGTCCTTGTGCACAGAAACCTCCTTTCCTACAAATCTGAGACACTGTATGCCGTCATCTGTAATAATGAGAACATTACTTTACTTCCTTGTAATTGTTCACGTACTGAATAAGAGGAAAAAGAATCTTACCATTATGATAAATGTAACCGGTCCTATAAAGCTCCAAATGAAATGGTTGTCCACCCTCAGCCAACAACTGCAAAACAAAATTGGGATACATTTAAATACAAATCTGCTGCAATTAGCCCAGATAAAGCACTAACTCCCTATTCTACCGAAAGCAATGTGGAAATGTTACTTGTGGCTTTAAATGAATTCACTGTACTTTTTTGCTTACAAATGCATTAAAAAATCCAAGTGTTACCCAAGTTAAAAAAATCAAGCAACTGCTTTCACAAATCAAGCCATTTTGCATGTATGATCAAGCATGTGTCTTCTATCGGAAGGACACAGCCCAGTTTAATGCAGAGAGATTTAACCAACATTATCATCAATCGGAGTAAAAGCTTTTACAGAATACCACGCTCCTTTCTTTGAAAGCACATTTACAAATAGAAGGTTGCCAGAGGGTCTTTGAACAAAAGGCATTAATGAAGCATTAGCTCCAACCACAGTGTTAAGCCTGTCAGGTATCAGGATGACATTTTTAAAAATCTAATATCCATTTGAGGGATACAATATTATTTACTTTCACTTTTTTTCTGATCCAGTTAATGTGGTTCATGGTAGTTGTTGGTAGAATTTTAAGAATACATGACCACATAAATGCATCTCACACATCTTAATTTTACGAAGTCTGATATTCTCTTTGGTTCAAATACAAAGGCAATTACTAGGAGAAGACTTGGTCTCAGGGATTTTACTTACGCCTTGTCTGTCCCATAACTCTTATAATCAATAGCCGCAGAGACGCCCACCACTATAGCTGGCACAAGGTAGCCAGAAAGGTAAAAGTACTTTTTCCGTGAATATTCACTTTCAAAAACTTCAACCAACATAAGATAAAGCTGAACTCCTTCTAGGCACATCCAGGCAAAGGCAGCAAGGAAGAAAAAATGCAAAATCCCAGCAATTATTGAGCAACCAATCTGAAAAAAGGGAAAAAAAAGATAACACTAATCAAATACTTGACATCGATGTATCAGAGTCAAGAGAATGTTATTCCTTACAGTTCTGTCTCAGCAATACAGAGCTATATAACGGACATGAAATAACAAAGCTGTTGATTTTAACTGTCCATGATTCTGAACTATTAATAAGTGCCCAAGCAAGCAATGCTCAGTTCTTTTCTTTTTTTGAATAAATATTAAACTCAATACCCTAATTTCTTACAAGTTATCCACATCGAAAATTGTGCATTTCATTTGAGCTTACTAGTGAAATACAGAGTAGGTGGATTATACTTTAATAAAGGATTGATAAAATGCTTGAACACATGAATTTACCTTACAAAATACAGTATATAAGCATACTGTAGGGCTTTTAAATGTCACCTTATTGGAAAGGAAATCACACAGAAATGTGTGGACTGTAGTTTTTCCGTAAGTAAATCTCCACAGTAATATACAAACACTGCATTTTCTATTAGTGCTCTTAGGTGTCTCAACAGTTTCTGATATAACCATTTCTCAATATGAAGAAAATCATCATGATCTAATACTCTGAACTTTATCCTGGCCTAAAACCTTGCGATCTACAGCCTTGACAAAGGTCTAGATTATTGTAAGGGAAAACTAGACAGTACTGGGGTTAGAGACAATTTGCTTCTACCTTGCTCTTTGAGTCAATAGTTCACTGCTAACTAAAGCATGGAAAAGACTTCTTTCTTGGTATATCTTCCATGGGTATATAAAGGAAGCCAAACTCCATAAATTTTGAGGAACGCTAGTGAGTAGTAACCATGTATTTATTCACTTTAAAAAATTACAAACAATTAGATACGGGGGAGGGTATTATTTGATTAACTAGACAAAAAGGAGGTAATTTAGTTTTTGCTTGAGATGACTAAAAAAAAATGTGCCTCACTGTCTTTTAATCTTTCTTAATGTTTTCACCTCAACACCGCTGTGTCAGTGTTTTTACTTCAAGAGACGGCTAGGTTTCATGTAAAGCCCTTTCTTATTCAAGCGGTAGGAAAAACAGATCACAGCAATCATTATCAAGATCTTCTGGGCTCACCTTGGGTTCTGTCATATCAATGCCGATTAAGAAAATAAGCTCAGCAATGAAGAGATTGATGCACAGATTCTTGTGGATGGTATTGCGATCACTCTGTAAGCCACGGAAGAAGCAGAATGTGAAGATGCTGATGGCCAAGCAAACCAGGGAAACGACAATCCCCACCCTGGTGATGACAGTTAAAAGTAACTCGTGCACTCCGTCTTTGTCCTGGAAATGAAGAATGGAGCAAATTAATATGTCTGTTTATCAATACAAATGGGGAAACAGGAATGCTACCATATATCATTGCAGCAGGTAGTGGCTGGAAAATTACTGTTTTATTTTGTAGGTGACACGCGGAAATAAATGCTCAATGGTCATCAATCACTGGCTAAACCCATCAGTAGAGTGTGATTAATGCCTGCAAGGATGGCCACCCTTTATATATAGTGCCTGAATTTATAAGCCAGACTGTGGATAAGGTTTGAGCAATATTAATCTTTTTTTTTCTGTACCCATATCAAACTTGAAGAATACATTGGGAAATCATGGGATGACTCTAGACAATTGCACTTTGAGGTTTAATAAAACAAATATAGTTTTCTGTATCTTTTCTCAAAGGGGTGCGAGCCAGAGAGTCACATAGAAATCACTTTCTCAAACACTCTCAGTGCTGCTGGCCGGGTTAATAAAACAACAAAAGAGACATGACAAATGTCCTCACCCATGTCTATAAATCTAAAAGGCCCCCACCCCCCAAAAAGAGGAAAAACACAGTAAAGTATTTACTCACCACAACTTCCCTGTGTGCCATGAGAATTGCAAAATTGGTAAGGTGGCTACAGGAACAGGTTGTATGTGTCTTGTTGGCTTCCAGAAGCTTACAACCTTGTGTGGACCAATGTCCCATCATGCTCCTCTCTGAGTAGTTCCAAAATGAGCAGTTTGAATTGAAGTACTTTTCAGTCTAAAACAACAAATGATCAATTAAAAATCTCAGCTAAAACATAGCAATTGTAAACTTCAGTAAATCACAGAAAGAAAAAAAAACAATCAAGAATACACATTAAGAAACAGGAATCTGGGTTTTTAGTATTCTGTATTTCAGATTTTATTCTTTTGTTATGTTTTTTTTTATTTTGACTTTGCATCAGAGCTATTACCCTGTAGTGGTAAAAATATATATATTTCTCTACTTCATCATTAACATGCCTGGCATACCATTTCTGGCACTGTATCATAGACTGCCTCAGTTTCTTTAAGCACTATATAACAGCAGCTCTTTGTATGTGTAGTATTCCTTTTAGACAATTCAAAATCAACCCAGACCCTGTGGGATTCCTCCTGACAACTTTAAAGAAGGAAGATAATTGGTCCACAAGCAATTTTATCCTGCATTGTATGGCTAATCTAGAAGCTAATTTTCCACTATAAAAGAGAATGGCATCATTTACATCCTAATGTTGATTAAAGAATTAGTTTTCATTAAGAATTCACTTAAGTTCTAATAACCACCGATGCAGACTTATTTAATTTTATGTTCATTGACTTAAATAAACTCTTCTGTGACCTAGTCAGGCATTTACAATTCAAATGGAGGGATTCTGTCTGCCTTGCTGTTCTTTCCCACTGATTTTATGACCTCTCCATTAATTTATTAGGAGGACTCACATCGATGTGTTCCAGGGTAAAAATCACAGGATCCGTGATAAATACACGGCTCGACTCCTTGTTGATGGAGGCAGCAATGATGTGCGAGTTAACTGCAACCGAATGGTTCCGACCATTTTCTTCATTGCTATATTTAATTGTCGCATTTTCTGTACTGAGAAATTGTCCCAGGCGTTTGTAAAGGATGAACACTAACTTGGCAACACCTGAAAAAATGGAAAAGGAACAATAGATATATAACCTCTTAAACATCCCAATAACTTGCAAAAAAATCATGACCGCTATAAACATTAAAGTTATTTGTTTCTACTTTGTTTTAAAATATAAACAAAAGTGCTGAATTAAAGCTATCGAGAATGGGAAAAAAGGAAACCTTAATTAAGGAATTCATTTTTAAGTAATATCTGTCATAACTTCTGTTTTAAGTTCCAGCCATTTGTGACAATGCTTTATAACTAATCACTGTGCATTGTCAGTTTTGACAAGCTGCTATGTGAGTCTTGTCTGACAGTGTCTATTCTCATTGGTCTCCAACTCTTCATGTAGACATTGGCAAACAAAAGTCAAAACCACACACTGAAAGTAAAATCACACATGGTAAACATTTGCCTTCCTTGTCTACAAATGGAAGGATTGCTGGCTGTCTGTGACTTACCATTTCGACTGTTTAGTTTGACAGTGTTGGAAGACAGCTGGATTGAAACTCCTCCCTTACTGGTTTGAGGAAATTTGAAATCCTGCACCTGTCCATCTGTGCTAAGTACATACACATCCAGAACTGGATTGGGCAATGCCAAATCAGAGGAAAGAGAGAAGAAATAAGCCAGACATAATTTATGGTATAATATAAAGTACATCAAATAAAAATGACAATCGAATCTGCAGAAAATATTTTGTCTTAATGCATGCCATTAAATGTTTTTTTATGTAAAAGTATACAAAATAGTGTGCAAGGCCAGTGCTTCATTGAGGAGCAGAAAACAAAAAACAAATTATTTTGAAACGTTGTGGCTACTATCAGGTATTGTGCCATTAAAACATTAAAATGGTTAACTGCTCTTTTGATTATTAAATAATATAACAATGTTATGTTATTTTAAAGTCTTTGAAAGGACTACAATAGTTATAGTCTAAGATGACACCTGATATATTATATTTCACAGGGCATCTTTTTATGGACTACCTGAACGTTTCTTAGAAAAATCATGCTTAAACAGGTAGTAGTGAATGCACAGAGTAATATGGAAGCCACATTAAATATTCTAAAATATCAATTAAATTAAGCTAAACAATTAAGAACTCAAAAATAAAAAAGAAAGATCTTTTGAATTGACTAAATTCTAAAAAATAATATAACATTTTAGAAAGATACTCTTCGATAATAGCAGCATAAAGTAAATCTTTCAATTAATATATCAGAAAATTAATCTATTGTTTGCTGTTTATATAAGATGTTTTTTATTTCTTCTTTTGCAGGATTTAATAAAAGCTATTTAAAATGCATTTCAACTTGTAAGGTGGGACACATGGCACAATATAAACATAATATCCTAGTGCTTTTCCATTTTCTGTTTCCTTTGCGCTGAGGATCATTGGCATTTAACAGAATATCTCAAGTCCTTTAAGTGATTATAAATGCAAGGTTGAATCGTCTTTGATCTGTGAAATTACCTAGGTCAGAAGTGCCCCTTTACCAAACACATCCCCTCCATCTGCATTATATAGTGAAATATATCACTTTTGACAGAGACAGTCAACCAATAGCTTCACCAATTTTCTTTGCATTCTTAGCAATTACACACCCTCCTCTCCTGCCTCGCTTTACGATGGGATGAAATATAACTTGATACATCTATCTGAAATGCTTGCTCTTACAAGGAAACTAAACAATAAAAAAAAAATCAGTTTTCAGCTTAATAACAATGTTGATAAAATTAATTTTGTTACTACAATACCTAATGCCGCAACTAATAATGATGGTAATAATTTCCGAGAAACCAATGACAAAGTGTAGACAACACTTGAATTATAGCTTACTGGAAGTGCTTTTTATTTGTTTATTGGGAATGAAATCACTTACTTATATTCTCAGCGGGTACTTTCACTATAGCCGGTTCCATTAGATTGTCAGCAAGGACAAAAGCTCCTTCTTCCAGGGTATCAAGTAACATTGTTGCAGCATGTGTTTGCTCTGTGGAGTTCATATCTTCCCAGGATTTCAGGGCTTCGGGTCTCAGCAGGTTGTCAACCGTATCTACAATTGCCTACACCCACCAAAACAAGAGAGGTTGTCAGCTTTATTGCTTACTCAGGGAAACCTTTTAGTACTATTTAGTGTTTGGTGCAGGTCAAGCCAAAAACAAAGTGTATTTATAAACAAAAATCTGCCGAATCACAAAAAAATGACAGAAAGCATTTTTTCCCAAAAAACTTTAGAGCTTAATTTTTTCAATGAGCACATAAAAATACTGGTATTTATGACTGCAGTCACAGCAAAATATAGCCAATGAGACTCCCCCACCACAACCCCAGTAGAAATGCTGCATTAAGTTTGTGGGTGTGTATTTGTGCATTCAAGCAGAAAATTAAATATGTAAAAACAAGGAAAAGGGAAGAACAGAAAAAGATTTGTTTCCCACAGATTTTTTTGTACCAGGAACACTAGTCTATTTTATTCAAACTTTTTTTTAATTATTTTGCCAAGTTTCTACATTTATTTTCCAAGAACCTCTATTCATGAAATACTGACAATATTTAATTTAATCAAAAACGGTCTGGATGTCCAAATCCAAAAAGGAGGAGTTATTTCTACATATGATTTCAGGTAGATCCTTTTTACAATTACAGATTTTTACAGTTGTAGCAGACTTAAGACCTCTGCATCCACAATAAATGAAAAAAAAAAATAATGCAGTAATACCTGCAAAGCTGACAGTATTTAGCTACCTTTTATTAATATGTAAATTTCCAATCAGGCCTGTTAGCCTTCTTAGTGGAGATTCATTCAGGCAGTAAATAAAGTAAATACAGAAATTCAATGAGACATCATTAAAATCTCTTTAGAAAATAATCAAATCAATCAGACTAATCAGTTAATCAATGGAAGTCAAGCTCTTAAACTAATGCAAAGATAATGTAGCCTTGAATTAAATATGTCAAATAATGCTGATTTGCCGCTTTTGCCTGAATGTCCTCTTACTAGCACTAATGTGTCATTAATGGTATGTATATAATATCTTCCCGATCAATTTCAAAAGGTACTAAATCGTCAATTAAACACAACACTCAAATACAAATGTGTGTTGAAAACACATTTGTGTGTGCTGGAAAGATCAGGACACTCCAGCAAAGGCTACCGTCTGAGTAAGATTAATTAGCCTAATCCATCTTAATATCCTCTTTCTGTCTGCATTTTGAGACGCCTTGACCTTTGTGGCAGGTGGAAGACATCTCCATGTGACATAAAAGGCTTTTCTCGCTCTAATGGGAGATGGAATAGTCAAAACGCGCCCACTGAAGGGACTACAGCCATTAACTGAAGAGGGGCATAAATTTCTTTGCCCAGGCCAGCCTTATTAGTCACAAGGACCCATAGCGTTATTTCTAATTTGCAGTACAAATGAAAATCCATGTCTCTCAAGGAACAAACTTACTGAATTTGCATTGCCGAGGTCATTACACAGTTGAAAATGTTGTAGGTGCCTGTGCCTTTGATGAAAAACAATCAATTTTAGGTGTTGCCATTAAGGTCTCTATACTATATATATTTTAAAGTGGATGGGTTTCAAGCACAACCCTTTTGGGAGGGGTTAGGGAAGGCAATACTGAAGAGTGTGGAAAATGTCTGATCAAACGGATGTCTCTCTCTCCCTCCCCCTCTTGACAATTGTCACGATTCACTCTGTCCCCAACTTCCATGGAACACCACCATAGAAGAAAATTTGAGTTCCAAGGACAAAGCATAATGGAATGCTCCATATTAAATACACATCACAATACTGACAAAGACGGGTAGAAGGTTGGAAAACATGTCCCAACACTCAGAGTGTAGATTTATTCAAGTGAAAAGAAATTATAACCAATATGTCAGTAAAACACTTAGAAACCTCAGAGGCTGGAAGTTGTCATAAAAGTTATCATCTCGAAAATTATTTCCCTTGCACTTCTGGCTGTCAGGGTTGAGGTACAATTATGACTGTGGGAAGGCAATTACTAATACAATGTATGAATCACACAGAAAGGAAAGAGGCTACCCTTTTGAAAGTCTGCCTTTGTCAATTTACCACTGGTCTCCTGTACTGTTACCACATGATTTTACCACAGTTATAACATAAACCTGGTAAATTTTCCAAGGTAAACTTCCATAAGAGTCCATAGCAATACAAAAGGTTCATGCTGCAGAGGAAGGTGTGGTGGGAAAAAGCACAGTGACGGCATATCTAAGATACCTTCATGTATGCTCTGCAAGTCCTTTCTCGTTTTTGAAGCTTTTTCATACAAAGAAAAAAAGAACACAGAAACACACAATTAGCAAAAACAGAGGCTTGTGCACAACTTTCCAGAGCTTTAATGATGTATTCAGGCTGTTCACAAGTAACAGCCTTTATGCCTTTTCTTGTTTTCCCCATTTCTTAGTAACTGCCTACAGATTAAAGCTAAGCTTCACTTTAAAACTATGACTTTAACACTTAACCGAACACTGGAGAAAGGTAAGGATTCATTTCAGTAAATGTGGTAATAAGAAAACAGGACAACCTATTAAATAAAACTGTGAGTTTGAGATAGTACTTGACTCACAAGATGGAAACTACTCAAGAATGCAGGATTTTCTAACTTGAAAAGTAATATCAAAGAGGACTTGAAATCTTTTAAGATCAAACAAAGAAAGACAGCAAAGAAGAAACTTAATAAAACAGAATTTGTCACAAGGAATGCGGGGCAAAAAAGCGATTCAAAGCCTTGAACAAATACCTTGTTAAAACTCCGGCCTGCGGAGTCCTTTTCGCTGGGCTTCAACTCCTGAAGCTGAGCGTCTAAGATGTCAACGAGCTGCTCCATCAATCTCACTGATGAACTTACATCGCCAGCAAAGATGGGCCCTTTGGTATGCTTGGCCAGCTCATTTGCAAGGTTAGCAGCATTTTCTCCGCTTCTGATCTGGAGTGATATAAATTATCATCTCAGCATGGTTCAAAAAATATTATTTTAGGCTACAAGGCTCTCCTCTCTCATTACAACATACCCATGCTGTGATGAAATATTCCTTTACACAGCTAGGCATGGAAAATTTGTAACTAATTGAAGCTGATATTATTATGCCTATTCCAACGATGAAAGATAGTTAAGTTTCTTTGATAAAAGTAAGTTAACACATTTATGCCAAAGGTGTGGGAATGTATAAGAATCTTCCATTGTGCCGTTATTAATGCACATTTTATTCTAAATGGCCTGCACCAAAGACTTAAACGTTTCACGTGCTGTGCCAAAGAAACATTATCGTATCAAACAGCAGGATAATGTACTTTGCAGCTTGGTCTTATGTTCACTGTTTTACTCTATGTGAGATAACATAAAAAAGACAAAAGGCACATAAGTTATTAATCCATTGGCTTGACACAGACGAATGGTATAACTAGCACTGAAGTCTTTATTTTTTCTTGAAAACAATAGGAATTTATGGGGGTTAGTTTTTTTTTTTAATCATACCTTTTGTGCAACCTGATTTACCCAATGGGACGTGCAGTTGCTGAGATCAGGCCCTTTTGGGTTCCATGCCCCAGTGGAAAGCACACAAAGATATGAAGCCGTGCCTGCATATAACAAAAGGTATTTAATAAATTAGGTTTGTCTATTAAAGAGGACAAACTGGGCAGATCAGTACAGCACTTTGCCGGTTTGTTTTGAAAACTGGAGACTGAAGATCACAGAAAAAATCATATATAGAGACTACATCTGAAAACATGTAATAACTATAAGACATACATTATTACCAATGCTGTATATAGCAGGTCAAAATGCTTATTTATCTCAGACGCACATAATATACAACAGCTGGGCTGAACAACATATATAACAGGAAAAAAAAAGTAACAGAAATAACCTATGTACTTTAACAGCTGGTTATTGATCAGGGAACAATGGAAAGTAAATCTACAGCCTACCTCTTGTCCCCTTGGGGCAAGGCCTTTCAACTAACATGCCTCTTTGTGTCTGGGGCCAAGATATGCCCCTTTTCTCAACACTGTCGCAGAACCGTTCTGGGAAAGGGAAGAGGTCGGGAGAGATGGGGGCTGTGGTGTCAGGAACTTCTGGTGGAAGTTTGGGGCCCACCGTAGATGTTGGGGTCAACACATTTTTCTTTGAGGTGGTAGTCGTGGTGGTAGTAGTTGTTTTAGGAATCTCTTCTGTTGTGGATGTTTCTGAAATTGTCGGCACTGAAAGAGAATAGAAACAGGTAAAATTAAATCACTTTTCAGACAATACCAAACCTTCATTTAAGCAGCACAAGATCCCTTCACTTCTACATATATTACATTGAATCCTGCTATTTCACAAATACCAAAATGGATAAAGCTAGTAATTACTGGCATATACGGAAAATGGTCAGTATGAAATGTTGTTTATTTCTAAACTATATCTTATTCCAGGCACTCAGTCTACACCTTACAAGAAAATAATTACTTTAACATCCTCCCTCCTGGCTGTGATTCTTGCTTGAGAGATTTTGAGCATGCCTGATTAGATTTCAACAGAAAAGGACACAGCCTTCATGTGTCGTTTGATTGTTTGAGCATTGCAGTTTTGTCCCCCCTTTTCATCCTTCTTTTTGATAAAGTAGGTAAGAAGCAACTAATGCACCACCAGAGGCTAGAACACAACTTATCAGTAAAGCTGACAGAGACAGCCCTCACTCGCATATAATAGTTTCCTTAGACGCCAAATAAAATCTGAATAATATGAGACAGAACTGGATGCAGTGAATATTATTTTATTCTTTGCAACACCGTTCCAGTGTTGTTTAATTTCCTTCTGTATTTAAATTTTTTTATGAAAGATACATACACAAAAACTTAATGTACTTAAATGTAGTAACCCAAAAGATCTGGGAAATTGCACATTTGAAAATTTTAAGCAGCTAGCAAAATATTAGAAATCTCTTTCTACTTCTGGATTCTCTTTTTAGCCCTGTTTAAAGCCAGAAAGCACTGAAAGAAGGGTCCCCTGGATTTTTTAAATGAGTTATAATATACTTCTCAAATTTAAAATTTTTGGAAGTTAACCAAACTACAGGATTGCAGCTAACAATTTCCCTACCCAATAACCTTCAGGAAATCCAATATATTCTGACCCGAGTGATATAGTATATTGCTATTAAAACCTACTTTTGTCTATTTTCTATTTCTATTTTCATCCTTTGCCTGACAAATATAAATGGGATGTTTATTATCGTGCTATTTTTTGAATGGAAGAGGTCTGAAAGTAGAAATAAACCATCCACTGATACATGGATATATATTTCCACTAGGGGAAGAATAATATTGTCCTAAAACAGTCACAGAAAATATCCGCACCGTGATGTTTAAGAAATGCTGTAATGACCAGTCCTAGTTTTTTTCACCTTCAGTAATTTCTGGTAAAATTACAAAAAGGTATGCATAAGAACTCTACCTGTTGGATGACAACAAGAAATGGAATGATATTAAAAAACAAGTTAGAGTGGTTCAGAATATAATAGTGGGAACAAAGTGTACAAGGCCCATTGCTGTCAGCAGATAAAGTTGCTAGACGACAGAAATGGTTTGTGCCTGGCAGCTCTCCCATAATACCCTGTGGTGCCGATATAACATTTCAGCACTATGAGGATAAGAAGGAATCATCTCCAATGATGGTTGTTGTCTGCCATGAATTAGTCTTAAATGACCAGTGAAGACATCTCAATGTCCTCTCTGTGGGGCCTGCCTTGGCTCCCACTTCACTTTTCTGGGTGATTTGAATGAAGAAGGGAAGCTTTTCAGATGGATTGAAGTTTGATGTTCACATTAGCCAGCTTACTTACTTCCATTTTTCCATCTTTGCGAACAGGCTTAATTATATTATTCTGACTGTGCTTGGAGACTGCAGTTTGAGACTATTCAGTGTTACATTCAGCATGGTCACTTACACAGCAGCTTAAGAAGTAGATCACCTGGGAAATATGTATTTACTTTTGACATCTCTATAAATATTTACATACATTTACAGTGCGCAGACAGACAGTCTGGCACAGGAGACAAAAGTGTACAGTATTGAATTGCTTAAGGTCGTGTAATTGAATTTGTTTCTTGAGTAAGGGAAAGACCTTGTTAGGCAAGAATAGCAGAGAGCCACAGACTGATAATTAGGTCTTTGACCCACGAGACAATCATTTCATTATCCAATTTCTTACCGTCATGAATGCTATTAAAACTTTTGTGTGTGTGTAAGTAGAATAAATGATTGTCCTCTTGAATTTTTTACATTGTTTTTTAGTTTTATGTGGTAAATATTATTTTTCTTTTTAACTCAGTGCTATCTATTTTACACATTTGTATATCTTCTTTATGCTTTTGTTTTAATTTGCTGAAGCAAATTGAAACTATTGTCTCCTTCTCAGTACTTCTGAAGCCTGGACAGCAGTCAAAGTTCACGAAGAATACATGTGATAATGAGAAATAATAAATACACCAATGTTCTTCACAGGTTCCCATAAAACATCATTGAGTGGGTCAACTTGCCTAAAGGACAGGGGGAGTCCTATAGATAGATATTGTTAGTTGGGGTGTGGACTATTTCACCAGCTGGGTGTGACTGGGATTCTCCCAGCAAGACTGCACATCTGGTCGAATTGTTCGAGGATTGCATTGACCAGTGTGTTCTTACCACACAACAGTGGCCTGTAAATTCTCAGTTACATGTGGGATTGCAGTGCTGCAAGTGTGAACAGTATCATTCTTCCAATCAACTGTGACTCGGTAGAGTGAAAAACAAAATTCAGAACATTTCAGAAAGCATTAAGGAAAGAATGCAATATCAACATGTGCTTACCATGTTGCTGATAATTCATTAATTAAAACACAGGACATTTTCTGGCAGGTTACAATACCATTGCTATATTAAATATTAAATTAATGCAGGAAAGGACACGGCGCAAGAATACAGCATTTCAAATATTTAAAATTTCTTATTAATATTAATAACTATTGACTGTTAATATATCACTGTTAATGTGTAATTGGGTTTCTAGATGTTTTAAGATTTAAACTATATAGTGAGACAATATTGATCTGAACATATTCTGAGTGTACAAGCTAGTTTATTTTAAAGTAGTACTAAATTAATCTAGAATAAAGACAAACCATTTAAAATGTTTAATTCTTGGATGTTATTGTATTATTTTTGTAAATATTTCTTACAGACCGTTTAAGTTTATTTCGGCTCCTTTACTGGAATTTGAAAAGGAGATGTACAATGGCTCTTTTAAATGCTTGTTAAATCTATTTGAAACTGTATTTTCTGACAGATCTAAATAATTTGTCAAAGACTAGGACTTTTTCATTAATTGAATTCCCATATAACTTTGCCTTAGTTCATTATGTTTAATGGTCCTTTTCTTTGAAATTTAAAAGAAGTATTGTTAGGAGTTTTCTCAGTTAAGAAACATTACTTTCTTCATTAGACATTTTTCTATGGATTTTGTGTTTTCCATTCTTTTTCTATCATTTCTTGAAATGAAATAAGCAAGTGAAATAAGCAACTGTCTCAGTCCAGGGTGGGATCTTGATTCTATAAAATGCCATATAAAAACAGAAAAATGTTTAACTTTAAAATGAACACAGCCTTTATGATCTTAAATCATTAAATCATTATTCTCCTAATATTAGAGTAGAGGACATTTATACATTCAGTATGCCAGTACCATCTTGGTTCATTGAACACACAGTGTAAATTTCAAAGTAGTATGTCTACTTAAAGTCCTTGCTTTAAAAGTACTTACACATATTTGGATACATTGAAAAAATAAAAAGCTTTTAAACAGCCAGGTTACTTTATTAAAAATGACATGGACGAAAATAAATTCACTGTGAGGTGAAGCTAAAAATCACAAGTGCCTTAAAGAAAACTACTGATGTAAACACATTTCAGGATCTAAGAAACTATTGCTTACAGAAAACAAATTCTGATGTTATATAGTGTGCGATATGATTTTGGGGGGGGGATTTTCCTAAAACAAATGCTGACAAAAAACAGTCTAGGTGAAATCAACCAAGATAAATGTAGTGAAAATATCAGAGAAAATAGTTTAGATGTAGTTATCTATTAATACCCTAAATCATTTTATTTATGCTTTATAATCCCAACAACTGGTATAATCTCATTACTGTGAGACAACAGTCTCATCTATAAGCCAATGAAAACTATAAGGAATTAAAGTTAAAGGCATTAAAACAGCCATTCTTACATACCAGCTGCTGCTATCAGATTGGACAGCTATTGCACGACAGGAAAACCATGCACTTGTCTTGTATTAAAAGGCTGTTTTTATTGATTGCTTGAGTTACATCTTTAAACCAGCTGACACTTTTTGCTTCACTGCCTAAAGAAAAACAAAAACCGATTTGAACCTGTCCATTGCCCATTCTGAATACATTTGGCTGACATCTCGAAACCTCCCCCCCACCACCCCTTGTAATTTCCCTTTGATTTCAAAGCATAAGCAATCTTTCAGAGTGGAATAACCAGATTGTGTCCTCAATTAATATGTCTCCCTAACATTTTGCCCATGAGGGGCCTTCAATTTATTGCCATAAAATGAGGCTTCGTGGAGAGAGAACTTTTATGGCACTAGGAACTGTCTGCCGCCCTTACAGACATATGTATGTCCCCCCTGGATAATCAGCACCCACTTGGTATCCCTAAATGAGCATTCATAGCAATGCAATTAGCACTTGGCAAATAAGGTTTTGTTTTATTTGCAGTCAAGCCATAATAATCCCTGAAAGGGGAGTGATAAGAAAGGAACAAAACGCAGCTGTCTTGTATTGTCAGCTTGCTAACAACTAAAATTGGACCCTACCAGGACTTTCAACCACACTCTCATTCTTGTAGACACAGATGCTGACAGCAAGTGTGTCTTTTATATTATGTTAAATGACTGCAGTTGTAAAATAGGGCTGATGGTGGTCTGAATGAGCAACATGTTATCCTGAACAAGGACAAATGTTTATTTTGAAAACGCAAGGGCTCCTACAAGGTTGGGGTTTCAGATCATTTAATCGCCAAAATAAAAATGAAATTTGATTTTATTTGTGTTGGTGCTGCTGTCAATCTGAATAGCTTACTCTAGAGGACAAAACCTTCGAAGAGCTACAGCATGAGATTATCCTTCTTGTACTTAACCAAAGGAATCCTTTACACAAAGCTTTTATCAGTTGTGAAATACAAGTCCCAGGTGGTAATCACCTATTAATGGAAGAGTAATAGCTAACAGAATAAGTCAATAGCAGCTCAAACAATTAAAACCCTGTTCTGTAGATCAAAAAGAAACTCACCAAATACTTTGTGGAGGAGCCAAGAAAAGCAAGGGGAAAATAAATGAATAAGCCATCTGCTACAAAAGTCACTGGTTGCATATAAAAGCATTAACCCCTTCAGAAGACATAAAGAAGGCGTGCTCTTAAGGCTTTCAGGGGTGTGTGGTAAATTACATAGGTATTTAATTCTGTCAGAAGCCTTTTTATGTCAAAACTGTAGAGGAAAAAACTAAATTCTTCAGTCTTAATACAGTCAATCATTTAGTTTCTGCTTTAATGCTGTACTCTTAAATTCAAAATACAAGGAACTACGGCAAAAAGCCAATGCAGCTGCCATTGTCTTGTCTGCATTTTTCTTTGGATATTCATACGTGCTCCACATTTCAACTTCAAGCGTGCAGATCTCTGTTCTGCGCTCCATGAAAACTTGCTGCCATGCATACAGTAGATGTCAGCAAATTTACAGACACCTCCCAGCTATCTCTGCGCGGGCTGTTAAATTAATCATTTCCAACTTCAGGTTCAACTTTACGTGTGCTCTCTAACCCTGAGGTGATTTGGTACATGTACAGGGTTTCAGATGGCTCCTGACATATACAAGTACTTTTACTGTACATGAAATCAATGGTCCCATAAGGTTTCATTGCACACTTAGAGTGATCCGTGCTTTAAGAAAAACATTTGAAAAAAGCTAATGCTCCTGATGCTACTTATACTGTAGGCTAAGGAACGGCACAGAGAAATAAATAGACCATGCAACCTCTGCAGTGAATGCTGATAACACAGCACTTCTTTGTATTTATTAAATTAGATAGTTCAGGCCTATTGTTGTGTGAATTCTATCATATTCTGAAAGGGGAACACTTATAGATGAGAAAAGCGATTACACTGACGTCTCAGGATTCCTCTACATTTAAAAGTAACAAAGGTAGTTCGAGATTGGTAGAGTCAGTACAAAAATAAGTATTTATAGGACACAACTTTGGCAACACTTGTAAAATCTCACAAAAAACAAGGTTTTTCTTCATACTTAATCTTGCATTTTGACTACTCCTACAGAATGTCAAATGTCTAAAATTATATCAAAAGGTATCAACTCTTACTTTTGCTTGTATGTTAAAATGTACACCTCACAGCTCAGTATGTTTCTTACATGCTACAGAGCAGAAAAAAAACTAATTAGATGAATACAGATACACACATAAAAATAAATTAATAAAACATTTCCACTTGGGGGGGCAGAAGAACAAATACTGAGGTGCATTAAAATGCAGCAAATGCTACTGGTTCCAAATGTTCCAATAAATGACTACTGGTTTTAAATGTCTCTTACTGTAAGATGTGAGAGGAATTTTGCCTTTTGATAACCAGAGAATATCAACATCCTCAAGATTTGTAATTCTATTAATAAATTCCATTTACAGCCTGCCAAACCACTCTGGAAGTCCACATTCATGCAGGTATAGTGGTAAAATGATCAAAATGTGGTTACTTCAGGACTGGGTTTATATATTCTTGAGGCTAGAGCTGTCCCCAGTAAATACTTTTTTACTTTAATTAATCCCATCATTAGTAACATAGTAGAGAGGCACCAGAGGACTTGTATTCATTCTGTTGGGCACTTTGCTGAATACAAACAGCAAATGAAAGCAGCAGTATGTGAGCATTGACAATGTCCTGAAGCCTACTTTGATCATTGGCCAGACTTGACTTTCTGCCAACCAGGCCAGCTTCTGTAGAGACAAACTCATGACTAAAGAAAAATGATGGCTACTGTTTCTGATTACAATAAGACCCTGACAGAAATCTGTGTCTGTAACATTTATTAATGATATGTTTATGTTGTTCAGAATTCTGTTTTCTAACAGCATTCCTCCTGTGTCTTTAACACCGATCCTGTATCCAGGGAAATACACAGTATGGCATTTACAATTTCAATTTCTTAAAATACTGCAGGCTTTGTTATAAATCAGGTCGAAACAAGCTCCGTTTTTTTGTTGTATAGTATATGTATTGGAATAGAAAATGATTTTTACATGAATTACATTTTTTACACACCAGTGCAGTCACTGACAGCTTTATCATTACAAAATTGGAAAGGAATAACAAAGTCTAGACGAATGTACAAACATTCACAAGCAAAACAGCTAGATTTCTCTGTGAAAAATTCCAAAACACATCACCTCGTATTAATCTGATGACCCACTTGTACTCAGATATTAATCTGAAATGAACACTCTGGCCTACTTCGAGCAATGTATTCTGAAACAGAGATGTAAAACATTGGCAGGAGGTATAAAAACTCTAGGCTTGGTCCTATTAGGGTCAAGTATATAGACATGCTACATGACAAGTATCAGTCAGGCATTATGCTGCATTACAGCATCTGTATACCAAAAGATAACTTTTAATAAATATATTTTATGTCTCCCAAATACTGCACAATATACACATACATGTCTTATATACTCTTTACCTCTCACTTTCTATTGCAATCTGTATATTTAATAGCAGTCTACCACTTTACTGCGTACGACAACATTTAATTCACATCTATAATATAATATAGATATACAGCATGTACAGAATGTATTCCATTCAAATATAAATTATATGCAAGTTTGACCCATGGTTATTTTTCCTGGACTTTTCTTAGGCAACTCCCCTCCCCCACCACTACGACAATAATATTCCTTAATTTGTGTCAGCTAAGATTCTAAAATGTGTTTTTTTTTCTCGAACAGTAATAAAACAACTTCCATTGGTCTTAAATTTCTGCTATGTTCAACATGATGTCACACAGTAGGAAAATGAAATAAAAATAAAATGGTATATGGATACAGTGCTGTGCTATATTTACCTTTTTTCACTATGATAGTACAGCTGTAACAAACATCAACAAGACAGTGAAAATGGAGAATTCCAATCTTACTACAGTACTATTGCACATACAAAAACACATAGTATCTGCTCAGTTTGCAAACCGCAAAGGTTAATTCCTCTGAAAAAAAATATAGCCTATTTAATACTCTGAAACAAGAACAAGTACTTTACATTATTAACTAAGGAACAAAGTTTAAGTTCCAAAGCATTTTTTCTCAAGTTTTAGTTTTTTCCACTGAACTTCAAAGCAAGCAAAAAAAAACACCATACACAATCTTCTGGTAATCAACCCTACGAAAGACAAACTCCAGTATGTTTTAATATTAAACTACTCAATTAACCATTTTATGGTGAGGCCTGAGAGGTTATTTTTTCAAAACTAATAATTTTTTATCTATTATATTTATTTAGCTAATACTTATTTATCTGATTGCTTGAGACAAGACAGAATATTCTATCAGGTTCTAGAAATGAAAGTCTTTACAATGCTGCAAGGAAATTTTGATCCTTGATATTAAGACAAACGTCTGCCTTTTTCCTCGTTTAAGTCTTACTGAGCAAAGGTCTGTGACAAACATGAATGTTAGGTCCCATGTTTCCGTACGCTGAATTTTACTAAATAATCACTAATTTTGTTATATAAGCACTCTGATGAGAAAAGAAACATTTTCGGAATTCTTTTCTTTTCCTTTTTCTCCTTTACAAAAAGCATCACATAAATAGATACATTTACAGCTGCATGTATACATTGCAAACTTAATATTTAATTGCAGTCCCATTTCAAACACCTGCTCTTTGGTGAATCTAGCATTCATTTGCATGCATCTTCTTGACCAATGCAATGGCAGGATACTTTACAATACTTGCCAATGCAGCCAGAGGAAACTAAGGTTAGAGGAAGAAGCAGTAGAAAAACTGATATAATCATTTTATCATAATATATTATGAAAGAAAAGCTTATTTGTGTTTAAAACTGAGGACATTTTTTTTTACACAGAGGGATTATGGGCACCCGAAAGTCAATACTTTGACTTGAATAAAGAAACCCGACAGATGAGATCGTCGGATCTTTCGGCTGCTTACAACCAAGTAAGCTAGCTCCTTTGTGTTTGCAAGCTCCTTATTTTTATATCCCCTTGTGTCTTTTTTTCTCATCCGGGGGGAGGGCAGGTGGAAGTCACATGCTCTCTAGTCCATTCAACACCACGGAAACCAGGATAAACTCTGGCCCAATGAGCCGTTGTGGCTTGGATATGGAAATTACTGTCTTTTTTAATGCAAAAAATCATTCAGGCACCCACTGAGAAACTGTTTCTTGTTTTGTAATGTAATAATTTGAATAGAAAGATGAATCTTCTGGCATTTTATATTATAGCTCCCTTATCAAAGTAAATGTCTAGTGTTTCCTAATTCACCATAATGTTGGAAAGATCCTTAGATGTAAAATGTACAAAAACAGAGTGTTTATACTACAAGGTGGTTACAGTACAGTATTACTTACAGTTCTAATAGGACAAGCTATAAAACCTTCAGCTTTATTTACATGTAAACCTGACAGTTTCCTTAATCTTACTGGAGCCCTGAATCTTCCTTTGAAACATCCCACATGGCTGTTCCTCTATAACTGCCCAAAGATTTTGTTAATTACAGCAGATCACAAACACTAAAAAAAGCACATCAGCAAGAGGATTATTCACTTCTACAGGCTGATAACACTTTTGTAAAATAAAAGCTTATGGTTGACATAAACGGCACAAAAACCACACTGAACTGAAACTATCAAAGCATGCACATCTGTCTTGATAACTTTAACCAAATGCTCTACTCAGTATAAAACTTGACAATTTTGTTCTGGCAGCTCTCTATATCAGCGGGTACCATTCTGGAAACATCACATAGGCGCTTTGTGTTACTGACAATGCTGACCAGAGCAGAAGTGATACACATGTCCTGTGCTAATGTTTAAAGAAACCATGTGTCTTGACAACAGTGAACAACCTATCTATCAAATCCTTTACAGTTTTTTTTAAATATTCAGCCAATATAAAATGGAGTAAAAATCAGACAGAAAAACAGATTTTCAATAATTCCATTTTAACCTTCCTAAAAGATGCAACTTACCATGACTTTAACAATAATAGTTTTGAGTGAAACACAACAACAGGAGTGGTAAAATAACAAATCTGAAGTTATGCCTTTTACGTCTCTATGAAACATTGGAAGTACATCCTACAAAATAAATGGTTCTTTTTTGTTTGGATTAAAGTATTTTCATTGTCCTGCATTACAATAACAAATATAGTCTGTAGTGCTGTGACCCAATCATGCAGTGTGTTTCGTAATATAAACATATACTTTCTGTATCCAGGAAAGATGCTGTTACACCCTTACCAAGCTGAACTGAAATGCTTAGGAAGCTTTGTTACTGAATTAACAATGCTGAGTCTTTAAAATCTTATAAAAAACATTTTGGAATATAAGCACAATATTTTAAATGGAACATTTCCTTATATTTATGTGAACGTGACATCATGTAAACATTTTGACTGATATTACATTATTAATACAACATAATATTTAAACATTTTTTCTGCATAAAGGGTTTCACGGGGCAGTACGGCACATTTTCCTCCCTTATGAGATCCAATAATAAACACAATAACTTCCTTCAGTCAATACCCAAAAATATGTATTATAAATCATGGCTCAGGCAATGCAACGTCTTCTTGGCTTGTACACTATGTCTATTGGATGTTACTTTATAACCAATTTATTTGTTTCTTATCTCTGGTACTATATATCTGTATAAAACAGGTTATGCCAAAATAATCACTAAACTAGTACTTGCTGTATACCAATCAAAAACAAACTACTTCACTTGCCACACACTGTGCAAATTTCCTTAATTAATATCAATAGTAATAATAATGCATTTTATTAATAACTAATTTTGAAAAAAACTCAGTGCTGTACAATAGCATACACAGTACACCAGATAAAATTTAAAAGAGTAAGAGAGAAAATAATACAGTAAATTGAAAAGGTAACACTGTATTATAGGCTATAGCAGAAGCCGAAATGAAAAGCCATTTTTAGACTGTTTTAAAAATGGCGGCAGTCTCAGTCTCTATAATTGATTTGGGCTTGAGTTCTTAGATATGGTGCTCCACTGTGTGGAGCCTATTCTTTAGTAGACTATAATGCAATTAGGCTTTAAAACAACCTGAAGCTAGATCATTCAGTGTATTTCCTGAGCTCAAGAAACTCAAAGTCCATCTAATTTGCACAGGAAGCCAGTATATACAGTGCACATAGGATGGGAAGTGCCAGCTGAAAGAGATTATTCTTAATCAGCACGTGGCTGGACATAAGGAATCCTATTTAGAAGCTTAGTGTATACCCCAGAAAAAAATGTGCTACTTTAAGTCTAGTTTTGATGAAATAAAGGTATGTATCAATAATTTAGCATTAGATAGAGCAAGGACCTTAACCGATCAATGTTACACAGACTGAAAATGATACCCTTGCACTTTTATTTTTCTTTTCAAGCTTTACAGATGCAAATTGGTCAAAAACCATGTCACACTGCTGTTTCTAGTTGCTTGAATAAGCATTAAATCTTCCTCCACTAAATTCCTAAACCTTCTGACATTCATTAGACAGTAAAGCTGCAGATCTTTAATTAAAAATCTCAATGTGTTTTAAGGGCAATAAAGAAACTTCAAACAAGTTATACTATTTAAAAAAAAAAAACGAGTCATCAATTCCTTCCACTGATGACTCCATCTTCATAGCTTTGGCTGCATACTAATTTTAGATCTCATGTTTAGATGTTCTCCGTTTCATATATTCAGCAGCTGTAACAGGGTCTTCTGGGTCTGTAACTTGTTTGTGCTTCACTGTCACAGCCAGGACTCATTCAGATGACACTACACAAATACCAAAGCAAATAAATATTGCAAAATGGTTCCCCCGTGGATCACTGCTTGACGACCAGAGTCATGAAATATTGTAGTATGTGCTTTGGAACACCTTGGCTGAAAACCTTTGGCAATGAGGTAGTGCAGTAATTACAGAAATTATCCCTCACAATTTATAGACTCTTAGCCCAAAGAAATGTCTGACTCTTTGCAGTTCTTAAAAGCTAAATTAAAAACCTACCCTTCTGACATAACCTGATTTTTGATCTCTTTCCTCTGTGCAGTCTTATACCTCTTCTCTGAAGCCATTTGTGCTGCGTAATACATATTAAGTGTTGACTATTTGTTTAAAAGCCTAGAAGCAGGCTAGTTTAGGCTGTGCACTGTTGGGATTGATCTTGTACTATTACCCTAAGGCTGCCTATCTACTTGTCCAAACAGGTACAGGAGAACTGCTGTGGTTAGGTCTCAGTTCTCACTGGGATGAGAGCTCGCTGCAGCGCCTCATGATCATTACTATGGAGAAGATGGGTGCCGCTAGCAATATGAAGCCACAAAATCCCAGAGCACTGATCTCCCATGATATGATTAATGAAGGGCGATTATGTTTACTGTCAGACTCATACCACTCTGCTTTTTAGATGCTTTATATGCTTCAAAAGCTTCTGTTACTCATCTAAAACAAAAACAAACTCAGAATTAAAAGCAGTCTTTTATATCTGATACACTCATCTGCATCTGGAACACTCAACTTTGTGGAAAACCAAAAAGTTCTATATACACTTAACATTAAATCTTAAATCTGAGACAAGTGTTTTGTCTCAAGAAATCCTGCAAATGGAATGAAAAAATCTTACCTTGAGCTGGGTCAGGTGGTCCAAATTCCAGGGTATACCTCAATATGTAATAATTATTCCACACGTAAAGCTGATTGTCTCTCGGATTGTAATCCACTGCAGCAATGTACCGGTATTGGTTGGGGAATGGAATATCCACAAACTCCCCTCGGTTTTGCTTGGTGTTATACACATAATCAATCAGACTCTTACTCACTTCACTCTCGTTCCCTACATACGTGGAACGCACCACATACAGAACCCCACAGATCATGAAGGCGTTGGAAGCAGACCGTTTGTCATACGTCGTCTCCCAGGTAGCCTCAAAGCGTAGGGTGTAAGGGTTCAGCTGGCTGATGACTATCATTCCGTTGTTCTGCTCCGTGGCATAAATCACCCACAAGCCGTTCTCATCTACAGCCAGATCAATGTCCGTTTTCCCACCCCACTTGTAGGGTGAGGTGTCATGGTAGTTGGCGTTGTTGATGATCGCCTCCCCGCTTTTGATCCTAGTTCTCAGGTCAAACTTTACAATGTTTCGGGTCCTTTCCTTGTTGAAAAACACAGCGCCATCGTACACCACAAATCCAGTACCGTCCACTCGGTGGGGGAGCTTGTATGTGGTGGTTTGACGCCCATTCTGGAAGTCATCCAGTGAAGAGTACTCTATTAAAGTGTCTGTACGATAAGGAGTCCAGGGCATGAAGTAAATTTTGTCACCCGCCTGCAGGGGGTCTTTGCACCAAGCGCCTCCTTGTTGCTCCGCCTCAAAGAGAAAGGAAGAATCCGCGACAGCTTTCAGAGTCCCAGGACAAACAAAAACTAGTAATGGGGGAGAGTAAAAGAAGAAAATAATTTAAGTAAGCAACATAAAACAAACAAACACAGAAGGTATCAGTACAGATCACTTAGGATTCTATTTCTGACACTGCCTTGGTAAGGGGTTGCCCAAGAAAAGAGTGGGAGACAAAGCATACTTTTTGTGGCCGTTACTCTACAATTACATGATAAACTCAGAAGTTTATTGCATACAGGAGAAGAACAACACAGTCATTGTATTAGAAAACATTTGTTCTGGACATTTTTCTTCAGTAACCGTAGAATATTACCTTTTGGTTATATGTATTGAATTTTGGAATGAAATAAAACAAAAAGTAAAAAATAAATAAATGACCAAACCAACTCTCTTTCTGCGAATGAACAGCACTATAGGCAAGGAACAACAAAAAGTTTGAAGAGCAGGATTCACGACCTGCTCACAAAACACTGATATTGATGCCAGCTTTTTTCTGGCATCCTTAATTCTTGTCATTAAGATATAAGAGAAGTGTCTTTTTTAATTTATGGTTGAAAAATAAACTACATTAAAAAGTCAAAAACAGTACACATTTATTTGTGTAAGCTACCTACTCAAGGAAGTGAAACTAGTTTTATTCTAAAACAAGGGATAGGGGTGGAAGGCAGTAAAGGGGAAAGGAAAAAAAAAGACAGTTGAAGCAGTGAGTTCAGAAGGCCAAGTAACCCTGTTACCATGACATGCTATGGAGAGGGTTTTGGAAGCCAGGCAAAATGGGATTCTACTAACACAAGAAAGCACCCAAGGGTATGGAAAAGGAACCTCTAGGCACTCCAGTGACTACACCCCACAACCTTCTTAAAGCTGCAAGTTTCTTAAGATTTAATTATTAGTAATCTTACTACTGTTACAGATTATTGACCTGCACAGTCATTATGGACTATTTTTCTACTGCCTGCTAGGATCAGAACACCAGAGTGGGGGTAGGAAGGTTAACAACCATATGCCACAAAACAAGGAGCTAGGGTTTGGATTGTGTCAGTTATTTACCTTTTTGCTCCACTTCTATTTTAAGCGTTGGTAGAGAGAATGAAAAGGGAGTGCAAGGAAAAAAAAGAGATTAACATGAATTAACTATCAACTCTAAGGTTACAAACGCAGTAACAAATGTTATGAGACAAGGACTAAGAGAGGCAGACCTAATTTGGGAAGGGAAAAAAAGAGAAAGAAGGTGAACATCAGTAACAGCAGGTAACCCTGGCATGAAAAAAGGGTCGGGTTAAGAGACAGAGGTTTAAAAGGACAATACAAAGTGGCACCTTTTAAAAGCTTTAGGCTAATGTGTAAGGTAAAGATAGACAGGAGGTGACACAACAGGCCATTATAAGATTTCAAAAGTGCTTTTCATCTCTTAAAGAAAAGGTTAGGGCTGTTAAGCCAATCCACGACAGTGCATTGTCCCTTTAAAACCATTGGGATTACCGAACACACATCACACACACCTCAAACACAATATCTAAAAACTTTTATATGTAGATTATAAAAGTTTATATGTGCAGAAAACCCCATGTATTGTACATAACAAAATCTTAAAAATCCATGCTTTAACAAAGATACAATAAATCCATTATAAAATGAAAAAAAAATACCTTGTTTCTGGCAATGATACATTTAGTTATACTGCCTGCATCTAATCAATCAATTCATTTATCTCTCTATGCATATACAAAAATTGAAACAGCAGAACATTAAACTTTTAAACATCCACTGTTTTTTATTATTATTGTCATTAATAATGTATCCTTATTTTACATATATATTTATGTTGCTGTCTATATATGATATATTCAGCAATGACCCTGGATGGCATAATTGAATATGTCTCAACAACTGAACATCAATGACTTCCAGAAGATTACTTTTGTGAGTCATTATGTGTGACCTTTTTCTTTAGCGTTGAGAAGTATAGTGCGTGTTTTGAATCTGAAAACAGTGAAGGTTTTAACAGAAATGGTAACACAAAATGGTGGTAGCATGTGTTATATTTAAGGAAAGTGAACCTTTTCCTGAATAGAGAAACTACAGTGAAGGACTGTACTAACACTTAACTACAGTAGGTCTGTTTACAGTCACCAAATTCAAAATCCATGAGAGCTGACCAGTGAGAAGAAAATACTATTCTGTTGACTTTAAATAAAGTGTTCTGAGTAAATAAAGGACTATAGATAACAGTTGATGTTATAATGATCCTGAGATAAAAAGCACTGAAGAATGTTATTTAATTGCAAGCTACCTGTGCATCATTTAAGAAACATCTAGTTTCCTTAAAGATGTTTTTTAACACTTACCGCCCACTTACACTTATGAATATTCCAAAATAGGAGTACTGCACATTAATATGAGCACACATGCATCCAAACATTCAATAGCTACAGTAAGTCAACATTTCTATCCAGTGTGACCCATTAGATATTAGATAACTGTGACTTGTTATCATTGTTTTAATATCATGTTATCAGTTTCCATCCTTAAAAAGAAAGACCAAATAAAACTGCCTTCTAGATTAATTGCAAAAACAATCACAAGAAATGTCAGCAAGACTTTAATACAATCTTAATCATGCAACCTTATCAAAGCATTGAATAAAAGACTGACATCTAAAAAATTGCAATTAACTGTGATTCTGTACTGTTGTGCTTTGTGATGTGTTTATTGTCGCATGTTAAAAAGGGGAATAAAGGCGATTTAAACACTAATTGCTTATAGTCTTTTAGGTTAAAGGTCATCATAAATATACCCACCAATGTTTTAACAATGAAGCAGTTTACTGTCATCATAAAAAAATGAAATATAAGTTCATGTTTTGTAATTATTACAATAAAGGTAATTCAAATAAAGTAAGGAAAATTACACTGAATGCTTAATTTACTGCCAGATTCCATTTCAGGTCAAGTATTGCTTAATATGAAATGTACATATTATTCCCAATTGTTATCTCGTTTCTACCTTTCATAAATCAACCACATTATCTGTATTGTTTTTTGTGAATAAACATTCACAACTATTGTTAACAATTACTAGGAGCCAACAGACAACAGATACTTTTCTGTCACATTTTCATAATGTTGCAGAACTGGGTGCACAAAGAAAGAAGATTGTCAAGAAATGGTTTTAACCTGTTGGGAATCTGTTAGCTTGAGGAATTTAATAAGGTATTGCTTTTGGTGATGCCTATTTGAATAAGAGGAGATGTAGTGACATGACTTCAGATTTAAATTAGCCACAATCAAAGACAATTAAAGATGTGTTTGCATGCGATACTATTACAGTTCATCCCATTTAAACAAATGTTCAAGGAAACTGTGTCATTTAAAAATGTATGTCCTTAGCTACTATCATTATTTTATTAAGTGTACTAATGGGAAAATTAGGGGGAAAAAATGTCCCTGATCTATCTAATGTGATGTTCAATATCCAAAAAAATATCTAAATCAGTTTCCAATTTTACTCAAAACAACATGGAGATACAGACAAAATGTTTGTGTAATAGTGTTCAGTAATGAAGGGGTGGATTTTCAACACTAAGATAAATAAGTGAATAATACATTTTCAACATGCTTAATTTTTGAAGCAGTTCACACAATAAAAGCTGTGTGTACTTTCACAGTAATAAAAACTAAAAAATAATTTAATTTAAAATAAACTATTGGCTTCATCTTAAAAAATGCAACAGCTATTATAATTTATTATGGGGGTGCAACATAAATCATATTTGCGCAAAGCAAGATCGATTAAAATCAGATACACTATTGAACAGTATTCTTGCTAGTGGCCCTAAGAAGAGGTCCTCTGTGCACAGCACAGCTACATCATCAAAATGTGCCACGAAAGCGCCTGGTATTTACTACAGACCAATCCCTGATAATTACAGATGCTCTGTAATAACTATAGTCATTGAATGACTGGCTAAAGAAGTGGATTTTTCATGTGTCATCTACATCAAATTCAAAACATTAAATGTACAAAACTGTGTACATTGACATAATCATGCATTTTTATATGAAGTATGTTTCAAAGAAGGTGCTTATCTGTATTCTGTATAAATTCAGGCAACTGGTAAAAAAATAAAAACATATTTAGCAGGTCTGTTCAAAGAAATTATTAGGCAAAACTCAAAAATAAGTGTTTCAGATACTGTGCCAAATCTAAGTGAAGAATGTGATGGTAAAGACAGTATACAAGCATTAATAAGAAAATAGGCATAGGTTATTCAATGGTCATAAATCAATGATAGATGCTCCTCAAAAGAAAAAAAAAACAGGCAATTTAATCAGTTAAGCCCAAATCTGTATTTTGTTTTCTTAGGTAGCTGAGGAACTTTTGGTATAGAAAAAAAAAAGTGGGGAAAAAATAAGTGTCCACAGACTAACACAAGACATAGCATCAACCACTGGGAGTGTGATGAGAACACTTCCAATAAAATGAAACTGACTGGGTGTGTTACACAGAAAAGTTTCTTTTCCAGCAAAGTCGGGATATAAGACAAATAAGCACAAACTACTATTTTGGCCTGCTTTACTGTGCTCACATCTAACAACATAACTCTTTTAGCCTGAATGTATACTAAAAACAAATAAGCATCTTTTTTGCTTTTTCTATGGAAAAAATTAAATGTAACATTATAATAATTTTCAAAATCATTGAGAAAACTCTTAGTGCTATGTGCATCGAGGTCATCTTACCATTAAGTCCTTTAAACAATCAAAGATTTACAAAATCTTTTTCTGCTTTGAACTGCTGTTTTGCATGTATAATATTAGTGTAACTTGATACTATGCTAAAGCTCTCAGTGACATAGGATCACCAGGTGTATCTGATGGTGAATAAAGAACCACATACGCTACTTTCAGACATGTAAAGTGCATTTAAGCATGCTCAGTGGAAGGTCAGGTTAAACAGTGAACTGCATTCTTGTAGCCTATGAAACCAAACACAGAACAAATTAATTAAGAAACCGCAGAGATATCAGGAGCAGCCAAAGAGAAGGAAAAAAAAATCTGGAAAGGAAAGACATAAGACCGTTGACCTGAGTCTTAGGTATTATTAAGTATCAAAGCAGTCATCAGTTTCTAGACACAAGAGGTACAGTAAAAGTGTCAGGCACTGGTTGATTCCTGCAGATTGTACAAGGAAAGAAAAGAGTGAAACATTTAATGAACAACATTCACACATACAAAAGAACAACCCCTCCCCATTCCCCATCCTCAAAACTAAAAACTCTTTAACTCGGTTCTATTTAAGTTAAGGCCTTAAAAAAGACATTGACAGCATATGAAGAAAAGGGCCATTTTGTCATCTAATGAGAATGATATTATTGTTTTAAAGACAGTTAATGGTGTTTGCTTCTTCATGTTGCCAACTCAAACTATTCATTTGTGTCTTGTGACCCCAAATCTCACAGAAGACCATGGACAGGAAGAGTATTTGTTTAAAGGAAGCACAGCACTAATTACACTGAGAGTTGTCTGGTGTCCTACCTCGCATACTGTATGTATATACCTGTGTACTAACTGGTGGACTGGCAACAGTCCATTGCCCCAAGCTAGTGAGTTTCTCACACTGGCCTAAGGTGGCTGCAGGGCAGACTCAATCAGCAGCTCAAACACACACAAGTGGTTTGTTATTTTGGAGCTTAATAGACAGCTGGGCAGGAATTCAATTGGCAAATAATGTCACCATGAGTCAACATGAGTATTTAATGTCAAAACTAAAGGAGCAAATAAGTGGGAGAAAAAAAGGCTCTTGTTTGAATAGGCATTGATTAACGCTTAGTTACAAACACTGTGCTGCAGCCTTCCATTTAGTTTTTTTGAAGGAAATACCAGTCCATATAAAGTGCACCAAGGGAACAATGGCACATGGCACAATACATGGAAATAAAAAATAGCTGCTGGACCAGGAAGTTTGTTAGCATGCCATCTATATCTATGCTATAGAATACTATAGCAAAATCCTAAAAAAACAAGAAATGTGTAACACATTTTCTTAAACTAGACTGTCCACAATTAAAAAATATTTAATATTTAGTTCTGTTTTAAAAGGTGATCATAACGATGATAGTTAGGCTTCTTTCTTATTTTTAAGATTCACTTAAAAAGCCCTTCAGAAACCCTCAGGAAGCACATTTAGCTGAAAATGACCAAGCGGACTTGTGGGTGCAGGTGGTAGCAAAACTTCTGAACTATATCAGAACTTTCAGCAAGCAAGGGGTAAGAGCAGAGAGCAGATATTCTCTGACACAACTTATGTATTCAGAGCAAAGCCTCCTAAACAAGAAGCAGTTTAGTGCTCCTGGCAAAAGAGAAAATAATTTGTTGCTGTATGTCGAAAATTCAAGTCTTTGTAAAGGTAATTCTTCCAGGCAGTGAAAAGAATAATAGATATGTCTTATGTTCTATATAAAAGTAACGAAGATATGTGGATTTCTGAGGTGATATACTACAAAACTGTAGTCAATTCTTTTCTCCTGGTATTCTGGGCGTCCTTTGCCATGAATTGCCTCGGTAATAGCTCCTTAGTTTGGAAGCTGAACAGCATGAGTTTGATCGATCTTGACTTTACCCTGGAGACAAGGATGGCTCCAAGTGGCCTGTGGCCCCTCTCGATAACAACGGAGTAGAAGAGCTTTTCAGTAGCTTAAATTTAAGTTTATATCTATATTTGTGAATGAAATGGTATTTATGTCATATTTTCTAAGCAATGTGTAGAAAAGTTAGCTTTATACCAATTATAAGCAATGGACTGGTAATATCTCTTACAGTGTTTTTAATCCTAAATTCAATTTAGTTTTTTGCTATATTCATTTAATTTACTGCATTTATTAGTACATTCCAAGTCTGATACAACATTTCATATGTGTGCAAGCAAATGTGAATCTGAACCAGATGAAAAAATGAACTTGGAGGTCAAGGGCTTGATTTGCAAATAGAGTCAATTTGCAACTGCAAGCCATCAAATACAGAAAAAAACAAACAAACAGGATAGACTTACAGTTGTGGCAACACAAGAAAAAAACGAAATTCTAATAATTCTGAATGCATGTTCTCTTTGTTCTAGAAGCTTCTATTAAACTGGTAAGAAAAAAAGTGTGCAGAGTAAAAAGTAGACAAAGCACCACATTCCAAATGAAAGTAATTCATATAAAAACATTTCTCTAAGTCAAATGTGCAATTATTTTTAAAAATCAAATAGCTAGCACTACACAGATGTCACTGATGTGTTTTCTGAAACATCCAAATTGCATTTGTGTACGTTGTGAGACTACTTTATACCTTGTCACCACCAGAAACATGATTGTGCTCAAGAGTATTTTAAGGCTTTACATTTGTCCAAAACCAAAAGGCTTTGCTGACTGGCACAGTAACAAATTAACCATTTGTCCATAGCTGGAAGGAGGTAAAAATATTGATCAAATTTACAGGTTTAATGGTGACATGTTGGCCAATTAAATATAAATTAGAAATTGCATTTATGAATAACACTCTTACGACTTTTAAGTTGTAGCATTACAGGACTTCATAACTATGGATTCTTTTCACATCTAATATGTATTGTAATTCCCAAAAATTAGTGATGATACACATTCATATTTTGAGCCAAGATCATAAAGTGTTTAGAAAATCTTTTTTCCCCACTGTTACAAAATTATGTTTAAAAACCTTTTTGGAGTCAGAAGTAGGATCGAGGAGTTAGGAATAACAGTGGAAACATTTGCCTGGGCCATAAGCCACTGTATAAATTAAAACTAAACATAAACCAGTGATAGGTTTATTCCATGCTGAAAAGAGAAGAAAGAAAACAAAACGTTTCGGCTGTGGAGTCCAGAGCCAAAACGTTGTGTTCTCTTTCAAGCCTGGAATAAACCAAGTTCTTGTTCCTTTGCAGCCTATGCATGCTGAGGCAGCTACCCACTTAAACATAAACCACTCCATAAACCATTTTTGTTTTTTGGTTTCTGCCCATAATATAAATGTCTTTTAACTGTATAACCTAAAACCTAAGAAGAAAAGAGTTCATTCTATGAACAACACTGTAAGCATCCCAACTCAGGGGTGAAGAAAATAAAGAGCCAGTAAAAGACTAGAAGCCAAGTTCCTGCATATACAAGAAAATATGCTTGCAGGGAGATGGCTTGGTTCATTATTATCCTTTTAAATACATACCAATAAACCCTGCCAGCAAGAGGATTAGCTGGAGTAATAGGAAGGTGCTTTTTTAATGTACTGGCAGCTGTGTGAAAGAAAACTAACCCTAACAGCAGGTAGCTTTTCAACCTGCACATGATCAAAATTAAGGTTGATTTGTCCTATAAACTAAACATAGGCCAAAACAATTTGTAAGCAGCTGGTACCAGGCATCAGTACAACTTCCCATCCATCACCCTGAATACCAAATTTGGGACTTCAGTAGAGGGATAAAGTACCAATCTTAACAAAGAAAATAAGTGAGTGAAAAAAAAAATCGATAAAGCTCACAGTCAGCATCAATCTATGGCTCCTGTCCAGATTTTAAAAAAATGTATATAAAGAATCTTTGACAGCAAATGGATATCCAGGACCCTGAGTGATCCAGGAATGCTCTTGACAAGTTTTCCATTTTTCTCTTAATAGAGGGTTTGTTGAGCAAGGAAAGTGTACAATGTATCAGGCAATGTTTAAGCAGAGTTTTAAAATACACATTACAGAAGGTGTCATTCACATGTTTTTTGATGAAAGCAGAGTGAGAAAGGACAAAATGTACATTTGTATATCCATCTTCTGCTACATTACCGAAAGGTTTGGATCACTAAAGCTCCAAAGAATCCATGTGCCCAGCATGCACAATTTACTGGAGGAAACGCAGTGCACAAACATCACAATCTCCCTGTCTTCTAATAAAAAAGAGGCTCCAATGAAGTTCTATACTTACTGTAGGGAACACATTCATACTGGACCTCTAGGTATTTATATGTCCCCGGACAGGGGTCAGGGAAGACGTCTGACCCAGTAATCACAACACACTGTGTTCGATTGTTGCACCTGCAACGAGAAAGAGAGAAGGGCAAGATAATTAATTTAAACCTGGACATTAATTTCAAAGTTAACACAGCTTTAAAATAATACACTGCCGCCTCTTTTCTACACTTGACTTGTAACAATCAATAAAGTGACACACTTAATTAATATTACATTAGTCAATATTTCCAAACAAAACTGTGGCAAACAAAAACTCTGCTATATTGCTGTAACTGTGAACAATTTCCAAGTGAGAGACAATGGGTTTTAGAAGGGGCCAGAGTGAATGATTGTGATAAGTGCTTTTTAACTAGAAGTGTGAATCTGAGATATTGATGTGGACCGTTTAAATAAAGTGACAAAGATGAACAGTGAGGTACTCAATCTGACAGATAGGAATAACAAATTCACAAAGAATGTTTTACATTAATGAACAACAGAACTGTTCTATTCCACTGTTTGAAGTTGCTATTTTACTTAATGATCCAAATATACTTCATTGAGGTCAAATATGTTTCGACAAGAGGCATAATTTGAGCCCTTTCAGTAGTTGAGGGAATTATTCTTTATATTTCAGAATGACCTTGGGCACCATGCACTAGTGTTGTAGTAACTGTACCTCCCCATTCTCTCTCGAAAAATGATGAAATTGGAACCACTTCACTCTTACTTTATCTGAGCTGAAGAGTGGATGAGACTGTAGCAGTGGAGAACAGATATCCATCAGAATGAAAATAAAATCACTTTAAACAACTTCCATTCTGGTTATTAATATTTAAGAAGGTTAAATACAATGACAGGCAATTTAAAATACCTACACGACCTTAACACTGCAATAAATTTGTCATTTGCAGACAAAGACAGTAATTTACAACAGAATTATTACACATGTAAATTAATTATTTCATTGTAAAAGCCATGCCTGATTTAATTACAAATTGTGCTTGTGTACAGGATGACTGCCTGATTAGAGAAAACTGTCTCTTAGTTTGTTTTTGTTTGTCAGAGTTCTTCCATTAGGGGGGAATATTCCCACATGAGTATTCTCACAGAGGTGTCGGAGCTCGAGAAGATTGTTCAGTGTATTTAAATGAATCACCTGATGTTGTTCGAAAATGCACTCACAGTGAGATATGTTTTTCTTTGAACTGCTGAGGTAGAATTGTGTTAACCCTTAATTCTACTACATTTTCAAAATACTCCGGCTGTTTCTCACAACAAGAGATAATGAATGATATTATAATGCTATGGCTGACCTAGTTTTGGGAGAGTGTGTTGGCAGCTTTGCACTTTGTTCACAGAAAAGAAAGCAACACCAGGAAAGAAGAAAACAAAATAAATTAATCTAGACCAGTACCATGCTTACAACTCCCTTTTCAGACTTTTGTTTTACATCTGGAGGCACATGTCGAATGTGTTACGAATACGGAGCCCTGTGAATTGAATCTGGTCCCTTCACTGCTCTCTGGTAGTCATAATTACAGCTTACAAAGTGCATCATGTCAAGATAAGACTATATGTGTAATCTATAGCAAGAAGTGTTCTTAATCAATGGCTTTGTTGTGCATTTTTAACAGTGACTTCTGTTTTGGGAAGATAACATTTGTTTCTCTTGTCAAGCACCAAAAAAAATGAAAAATAAAAAAGCTAAGCATTTGGGATTTTCTGCAGATCATTAGATATGCTACAATAAAGGTCTTTTTTTCTTTTTTAAATTACTTCTTCACTGTCCCATCATTCCTTGTCAATGGTAGCATCACATTATTACTAGTGGTCCCATGAAACTTGTACTACAGCAATGTCTTCAGGCCACAGGATGCCATTTCCAATTGAGGCTTCAGTTTGAAAATATAAATTAAGAAAATTTCATTATCTCCTGCCAAGGGCCATTATTCACTACTGTTCTAAGGAAGATTAAAATGCAAACTCTACTGACTTGAACAAATACCCCTGCATTAAAATGAAAAGGCCAGTATATCATGACAGCAGTGAGAAGCTGAAATAGCCTAGAGAATTTTCAGACCAGACCTTAAGGCAATTAATCTTTTTTTCTTAAAAAATCAAGCAAGCACCAAAAATAATCAAATAAAATATTTGATTTTCTATGCAATATTCCATAACTTAGCAGTTGAAAAGTCAACTTAGCATTCTTCCTCCTATTGTTTTCTGATAGTTGGAATGGTTTTCTTCACACGAGCGCAGGTGTGTTTATGTTACAGATTGCAGCGTGTTCTAGAAAGAGAAAAAAAACGGCCACAAATGGGGAAAAGAAGGATTTGGCTTTTTAAAATCTTAAAATAAGAAACCAAAAAATACTCTCAACAATGACACAAAACACAACCACATTCATATATACCAAGCACTTGGTTTCACCCTTGGATGCTTAACATACAGTGTCTCTTGGATTTTCAACAGAGTAAAGAAGGTAGCTGAAAAGGAAATCCACTGGATTAGAAACTGCCTTTTGTGAAAACAGATGACAAAAGAAATTTATTTATGAAACAGGCACAGAAAAACAACTGGTTAGAAATGACAAATGTTTCCAGCTGCACCCACAATGCCATTCACAAAGAATCAAAGCTATGCAAAACTAAGCAATTTTCTTGCAATTGTATTTCATAAGACTCTACATTATTACTTGTCTCACTGCATATATTTTACAACGGCATTTATTTTATGCATATTTTATGTCATTTACTGTAATCAAACTCCACTGGAAGCCAACTTAAATCCTGCCCATATTGCAAAGCTATTACACTGTCCTGTTTGAACAAGTTCACAAATAGCACTAAAAATACCATTTAAAGCAAACGGTATTGTATTTTGAAGCCAACAGGTCTTCAAATACAGCAAGAGAAAATTCAGAATCTTAAGTTGAGTTTTATTTGTTAGTCTTATTAGTACTGCACTATTACTTTTTATTTTAAAAAAATTAACTTTATCTTAAACAAAGTTATCCTTTTGAGTTAAAATGATCCTAACAAATGTAGAGTATAGTGCCTAGAGACCTTCCTAATTGCTTTTGCTTTTAAATACAACTTATTTGGGTTTGGGATTTATGTATTATACACATTACATGAAATATTATTAAAAATGTTGTTGACATACAATATAAACATATTAAATATGTTCGCTATTTAAGTCCATCAAAAACCTTCACAGACAATTATTTATGGAGATTATTTTTAATTAACTTACGCTACATTTTGCATCTTAAACTTTTTCATAATATGTTCAATGTCACAGAGCAGAAGTATACTGTATGGCACTTGTTGATGATGTTTTTCATCTCTTTGCAAACTTTTTTTTAATCAAAATGCTGTTCCTCTCATTTGTTTATTTATCAGGAGATAAGTAGATTCAATGTCCCTTTGCCTTTTTCTTTTCATAAGTTGTTTTATCATAACATTAATTATCCTCTCAGAGAATCCAAGTAATGCAAACCCATATCCAAAAAGATTTTTATGGTGAAAAATAAAGAATAATTTGGTTCCCTAGGATTTTCCATCACAAGAGCTCTTTCTCAGAATCTTTTGAATACATAGAGTCACGATGGCTCATTTGTAAGCTCTGAAAGTCTCACGAACAAATGAAAGCAAAAAAACAGAATTAGTTTGGATACCTAAATCCCTAAATCATATCTTGCTTCAATAAACTACAGTCTGCCCATAAAACATATACATAAACCTTTTTACTCAAAAAATGTTTTATGAACTTATCTTCAAAGAATAAATTGTGCATTTTCATCTTTATTACCGATTAGGAAAAAAATAAACCATATGCTGTTAGAAGGTAACTGAAATACAACCTGATTAAAACTGCCCTTCTCTTTTAAGGAAAAATGTTTGTGTTGGGAATGGCATTTTCATGATTAATGAGATATGTTTTGTGATATCACAAACAAATTGACTAGCTCATCCTGAATGAACATTGTCCTATTTTTCAGAAGTATGCAGCTACCAATGAATGTATGCATATGCAAAAATCTTTAAAACACATTCTTAAAATGGTAGTATTTGAATTTGGCAAATGTGTTCTTGCACGTATCAAACTTATCTATAAATAAAAAAAAGAACAAAATAATTTGTTGGCTAGGGATACTTTATAGTACGTTAGAACGTTGTCAGTAACCTTGATAAATTTACCACGTGCTTTGGAAGAGGACTTGAGGACTTGAGAAAACATAACAAATTAAAGAGTCCTAGGGTTCTGTTGACTTCTGTTGAAATGGTTGATTTCAGTACTTTGTTTCCCAAAATCTGAATTCTTCTTATAATCACAGCAAAAGATGCATAATCTAATCCCATCTCGCAGCCTACCCTTTCAGGAGTTTCGTATGCCTGCACAATTAAAATCATGGTGTTAGCTCAATTTAATACTGCAGGAGATTTGATGCAAATCTGCTATTGAAATCAGGCTGACAGCAGGAAGTGCCCGATAAGAAATCAACGAGGCATTACTGATGGCATTTATGATAACAGGAACATGGGTTTCACATGTATTCAGTACTGAACAACTGACTCATTTTAGAAAACTTACAACGTTTTACATATTTTTTTCTAAAATCTTAAGTTAAGAAATTGATACCAAGTCACAAGAAATAATGCATACAAACAATTCTTGCAACTAAGAAAACAGTAAAATGTCTTTACATCCTAAAAGGACTCATTTTTGTTCAGCTGTCATTAGTTGGGCCCCTGAAACATTATACATATTTAGCTGTCTGGTTTTCCAACAAAGCAATTTACACCTTAATTAACATGCTGCTGAGAATTAGTAATGGGTGACATAAATGACATATGAGTTTAATGTTACTTAATGCTCTGCAAGGGGAATTAAAACTATCATTGACACAGAACTGTGATGCACTGTAATTGTGACGTCGTACAATAAAAAAGCAATATCAAAATCCAGGTTTAAGGTTGCATTTTTTTACATTTAAAGCAAGTGCAGAAATATCAAAGGATACAAACTGGTAGATATGAATGGGCAACACTACTCTGATGCTAGACAGATTAACATAAAGCATATCAGTTAAAATCAACAAACTAGCCTACTGTTTCTGTTCTATTATTTTTTTTTATAGTTACGTGAATGGAGTACCTGACCTCCCTTGACTACAGCATGTGACCTAGAATCTTACCAGCAGCTGAATTAACTGAGTGAAAACCTCTCCATGACATACTATACCTAACTACACCAAGGTCCAATGATTTATTAATAATATTCATTGCAACATTTTATATAATATTTGGGGAAGGAAAGTTTAAGAATGTGATTTCTAAACTGTTATTATGTTCGAAAAAAACTAAAATTTTAGCTAATGCATCATTTTATTCTGGAACAGATGTGTATATTTTCTTCAGGTTTATCCAGAGTAACCCTTTCATTCAAATTATAAACTGACAGTTTGATGTGTTTGTGTGAGAAAAAATGAAATGAGGGTTTTGCTTGGTGAAACTTCTACTTCTTGCATTTTTACTGAATTTAAGCTACTCACCTCACTGGCCCTTTTTGCATTACTTAATTTTAGAATTTTATCACAGTAACATTCAGCTTCAGGGATGACATGTTGAGTACATGAAAATGAATACTTCCAAAGCTTTGTCTTTTGAAAAATTAAAAGAAAAAAATCAAATAGAATTGATTTAAGGGAAATTTAGATGAATAGTCAGAGTACTGCTATGTCTGCATTATAACAAGATTTCAAAACCTTCAACCATATTAAGTTTACTTCTTAGAATACAGTGGTGCATATGACCAATGGCAGTTAGACAGCATGGGTCACACATTATGAGCATGTTTGCTTTCAATGACACATGGCGTCTGGACTTAATTGGCAAAACAATTTTTGAACAGTCGTAGTATGATGTGTTTGTGGCATTTTGATCAGTTTTGATTCTGCCATTATCTTACGCAGAACCACCATTTTAAAATGCTTCTGCACCAGGGATAATGCCTGAGAAATGCTGAGTTAATACCTACAGTGTTTTGTGAACTCAGGCAGTTTGAGTTTGTTTGGAAACAAACTGGCAATCAGTTGGAAAAATACTCATTTACAAAGACATCATGGTGAGTACCCACTTATGCAGAAGGGCATTTTACTGGAACAATTTTGAGTGAAAGTATGAAAACAGTGCTTTAACTGGAATCTAAAACTAGATTTTCCTAACAACTATCTCACAAAGCAGTCCTAATTCAATCGCTGCCACTGCTGCCAAGCTGCAATTCAAACAGAGCAGTGGTCGCAAGGAAGACGATTTTGAAAAGCATTTTCAAAAACAAGAGTCACACTGCCATCTTGGTTGATGCATCACCACAGTACAAGTTAGTTTTGTGTATACACGCCATGTTTGGAGCAGATCAGCTACAGCTACACGGTGTGTGACAGCTAGCAGCATCAGTTAGAAATATAGGCGGAAAAAAACTACTGTCACTAGGCATCCACACTTGGAAGCATAACAATTCTTCTATGTATATTATTACATGTAGGTGTTGTTTTGGGCAAAAGAAAACCCAACAAAGATTATGTGGAGAGTTGTAGAGGAACAAGTTTGTTTTAGTTCCATGCTGAAAATACTGTGTGAAATTGACCTCTAGTTGTTCCTTTAAAAAGGATATTGTCAGAAGACACTAGACAACAACTTCTTTTTTCATTACCAAAAATATTGTTATTCAATTCAGAGGCTTTTTTAAAGATAAAAAACTGCTTTTTGCACTCAAGGATGCAGAATTACTATCTGGTAAGAAACCCCTACAGAAGTGGGTATTGATTCCCTGTTCAATTTGAGTCTAGCTGCAACGAGATATTCATGTAAATCCCTAAGAAGTCGGAAAGAACCTTTAACCGATGGCTGCAGTTAATTATTTATCAGCATCGAAATGGTTTTTGTGTGTGGTGACTGAAGCAAACCAAATCTCAGTGCGTTTTATTCGTAAACAGTTATTAAATTCAAGTCTCTGCCTTGTTTTAGAGACTGAGTTAATCATGACCTATAAAATGTTAATCTGAAGGGCTTTAAATATCTACTAGCACCATATGTAGAGCCTGAAAGTACAAGGCTGTGTGCCGTGAAGCGGCAACAATAGAACCCTTAAGAGAGCTTTGCACGCACTTCTGTCACTGATATAAGTAGTGTAAGCATAATATATTATTCACTACCAAAGACTGAGAAAACGCTTTACCTTTCAACTGCAATTTAGCAAAACCATCCTTTAGTATACAAATAAACACACCAATATATATATACTGAGCCTTGCAATTAATGAGAATTCAGGGCTGGAAATCCACTTTTTCCCCCCAATACATTTAGTGCCATGGCTGTTCATAGACATAGATTATTTTTAGCATTCTTTACCCAAACCTCCTAGATATTGTCAAACAGATGTTAAAATTACTGTTCTACATTTGAGCAAGCTGCTTTAGGAAATTTCAGGCTTTCATGCATTGATCTTGCTCCCTATTGGTATCTGTAGACATGTGATGTGATTGCATTGAGTAACCAGAGTTAACCTTATTAGTCAAATGAAAATGGCGAAAAATACATGTCAGTGGTTCTGATTTTGACTATTTAAATTGTTCCACTACAACTAACTCAATAAAATAAACATATTATTAGAGAAGTAGTTCAGGTGGTAGCTACGTCAGCATGCATAGTCTGCAAAGGAACAAGTAATAGGTTTATTCCATGCTGAAAAGAGAAGAAAAAAAACACAAAATTTCGGTGTCACACCTTAAGAAGGCCTCACCGCCCAAACGTTACGTTTTCTCTCTCCTCTTTTCAGCATGGAATAAACCTATTACTTGTTCCTCTGCATATTATTAGAGATACAGGCCCTTATGAAAATACATTAGCAATCTTATAATGTTAACTGGTCAAAGTTCTGTGATAAATTATTCTTTCTGCCTATACTCTTTGTTCTATTTCTCTTCTTTTACTGACCCCGTGAGTTTTGGCAAGACGTTTCTCAGGAATACCGTTACACATCTGCTCTTATGCAAACATTAGGTAGGTTCCTTTTGATAAATTTCCTTTACAGATTATCACCCATTGCAGAAGACTAATTGCTTACAGCTGAAAACTCAGAGCTGTAGTGGTCCTACGGCTATTTTCTTTAGACCTGGGAGTATGTACAATCTGCTACAAAGAAGAAGAAAAAAACCTTCTACAGCCAGTGAATCCTAATTATTACATCAATTATCACAAACAAATCAAGAAACTATTCATGGGAAAGACCATTTAATGAAGCTGATAAAGTCAGTAACAGATCAAAAAGACTGAAGCAGCAGTCCATAAATATCAAATAATATTAAACAACTTTTGCATACTATTTTCTCAAGTTTATTTTTCCTTTAAATCAAATATTGTTCCTTGGCAACTGACAACAACTAACAGCAGATCACGGTCTTATTCAACATTGTTAACCAATGACATACCTACCCTATAAAGTCTGTTCTTCAAGCAATATTTAATTGTACCACACAGGAAACCATTTCAATGTCTACTTAGTTCCAGAGATATTGCATAAAACAAAACTATCTGTTGTTGGACTCTGAAGCAATTAGACCACTTGGCTATTTGACCAACTGTGCATTCCGATACCCAGTGCACTTAATTATATTTTTTGATGTTAATAGCCTCCGTCAGTTTTGAGCATTGCTTTTCTTTGATGAATATTTAAATTATATTTGAATAAGAAACTTCAAATTTTAATTTTATATTCTGCCTACAGCAGTAGCCCAATTCAGGTTTAATTTAGAATGGTAGGCAGACATATGGTGGATGTACACATCACATGGATAAATATACTAAGTAGCTTAAAAACAACAGATAGGTTGAACTTTATTATGAAAAATTAACAGGGAGAAATATTGCATAAAAATTAAATTTACATAAAAGTGCACTTGTGTCTATGCTCTGAAATGTAATTACAGCAGCTCTGATATACAGTTGACAAGAAGGTGACAAAGTAATTAAACTGGTACATATTCCAATTCTTTGATAAAGACAGGGAAAATGGCTGTATTAAGTCTGTAGTACAGTCATCATACCTTTTCCACGCCAGGATTATAGTGCTTTTATTAGCATGAATCAAATTATAGCAGGAGGCAAAGAGTCAGAAATCAGCCAAAGATGAAGGAAATCTCAATGAAGCTAAGCTGAAGGCTGTCCGTATGCTTGTTGTTTTTTAGATGCTTTAGAAGGTGGCACTTGATGCAGACCTAATGAAGCAGGCTGATCCTCATGTAACAACATACAGCAAGCACAGTAAACGTTACTGGATCATGTCGAGTCAGACGGACCCTGTAATTCAAAAGCATTAAGCTGTCCACATTCTCAGTGCTCTTTGGCTGATACATTGCAGAGGGACGAGATGCAATTCCACCAAGGTGTATAAACTCATTATTGTCCTTTTATACTTGATACAGTTTGAACATGAATCAATAAGAACACGGTGGTTTTAAGATAATCTTTCCGCTCAAATTAGGCTTTCGGATTGAAATGTCTTTCACCCTCCTTCCCTTTATAAAAGGAAACTATTCTTATTTATTCCCATTGATTTGACAAAAGATGTGACAATCTGTTGAATATAGCTTGAACCAAATTTTATTCTTTTTCATTTTCACTATTTTCAATATAAACACACAATCATCAATAATAATAATAATAATAATAATAATAATAATATAGAAAGTATTTTCACTTAACATTGGTAAACAAATTATCAAAGGTGCAAGTCAACATTCATACCATTATATATAAAACTTTCAGATGTTCTTCTTTGTGTTATATAGAAATGAGACAATCAATTTTGATGTACTGTTAAAATAAATCAAGTATGACAATTTAAACGAGACAGTTAAAAATCACATTCATTCATCATTCAGGAAATATTTATTAGGTTGCTTTTACAAGTGCCAAGTGCTTTTCTTTTCATGATCCCACTTCTGTTTCAATCATTCTGTCTTTTAAAAGTAGTCTTTTAATTTATCCCTATACATATTTTGGCTTATACGCAGTAAACGTATGTTTATTCTGTACGTGAACTAACTAAAAAACACAAATCACTGTAACAATGCTCTGTTATCCAAAATGTACTCATAGAATACAAAAGTAGTTCAGGTGGGTAGCTGTGTCAGCATACTTACACTGCAAAGGAACAAGAAATAGGTTTATTCCATGCTGAAAAAAAGAAGAAAGAAAACACAACGTTTCGGCCGTGGAGCCTTCTTCAGGTGTGAGGCACACGCCGAACGGCCGAAACGTTGTGTTTTCTTTCTTCTTTTTTTCAGCATGAAATAACCTATTACTTGAATATAAAAGTAGTTTAAAATTAAATGTGTTGCCTAGGACCAGGCTAAAGATTTAAAATAATAATAGTGAAATCCATCAGTAACTAAGGCTGGACTTTTAACAGCCTAAACTACAATATATAACATAATATATATAGTACTACTATAACTACATTTGGCTCTTTTACAAAAATGAAATCCTTAATCTCTTCAGTGAATAAATATCAGCACTAACTCTCTTTACCCACTAGTTTTAAAAGTTATACTGATAAAACAGGACTTTTTTTTTTTAACCTAGTACATCAAATGTTCAGGGTCACACTTGGGGCAACATTAGGATATGGAAACCTTAGGACAGTGAGAGCAAGTCAGCTGTCTGGCTTTATCAAATAAGAGTTGACAATAACCCCTTGAATACATCTAATGTTGCTGCTCTGCAGTTTTTATTTCATTATTTCTTATTTCCCCAGACAGAAAGCAAGAGTTGCTGACAGCCTCATATCATCTGATTTCTTTGTTTTGCCAGGAAGCATACAATTCTCAATTCAGGGGCTTGGTCTCAAATGAGACACTTTGCTTATCCATGACTGTGTGAAAACTCAACAATTATCTAAGTACAGTGTTACAGTTAATTCCTTTGTGAAGCATACTCTTACAAAGGGCCCTTTTATGCTGATAATATACTGGAATACATACATACTTATTAGGAGCTTAAGTGGCAAAGCATTGTAGATTGACGACCTACTCATCTAACTGGAAAGAATCCAGAATGAAACAGACCCAGTATGAACTTCCAGCTGTACTACAACTAAAACAGTTTATGGTAAAAGGTTAAATGGCATTAATTCAGCTAAGTTACAATCTTTGTTGTACCCCACGCAAGGGGCCAATGCTTAATATGCATGAAGCTCACATTGTTTTCTCTACTTAAGGGAAGGGATGTCCATTTTAGGATTAAGAAAGCACAAAACAAGTTTTCTTTAAAAAAAAAAAAAGATGAAAAATCTTGTTACATTTACAGCCCTTTCCAAAAAAAAGTGTCAGGCTAAACCCACTTATAACACACTGAAATGCACAGTAGGGAACTGCTGTTATGTATTTAAAGGTCACAATTACCTATTTAAAAAATATACAAAAAGCTTTTAAATATACATTTATTCTAAACTAATATTTTTTATATTAATGCCAACTATAGGAACATGATGAGAATTGAAAAATTTTGTGATTACCTTTTAATTAATCACAGTAAAACAAGGAAAACATAAAATCCATTACTTCACCTTTTTACATTAATACAGATTTTAAACTTCTTAAATTGAGGTTTCTGTTGCATTACATTTTCGACAAGTTTCTGCTTTTCTACATCAGACCATTTAAATTTGGAAGCTGGTTTATATATTAATAACATAACAGTCTTATCTATCTTACTGTTTCCATTTACAGGAAAAGGAAAGGGCAAATATTTTAAATCTGTGATGAAGATATTTGCACAACCCCCTTTGTGTTTACCCCACAGTTTTAGTAACGTATCACAAATACCATCTTATACTAGTCTGTACCCAGCAAATTCATGGAATGTACCAAAATTTTATATCCAGTATATTTGAATTAGGATGCAGTGTGAAAATGAAGCAGTTATATATAAATATTGCAAGCTTAATTAATGAATTAACACCTAGGGAATTAAGGAATTTTCTAAATAAGTAAGCAACTTTTCAGGAAGCAACCTTTCAAAATGAGTGATGACCACTTTCCAATTGGCATGCAGAATGAACAGTGGACAGAACTGTAATGCACTAGAAGACACTAGGCCAAAAAAGAGAATGAAACATCCCACAATATTGCCCCAGACTAATCTACTGACCTCAGACCTCAAAGTGGTGTTGTGAATGCTAACCCCCCAAAAATTCAGGTTTCCCATAATATGAATTTAAATTGTAAAAATGGCTATTTTAATTCAGTTCCAAATGTATCTTGAAATGTAACTAAGTAATACCTAGCAACAACTCTTTGTTTTTGAATCAGTAAATGAATTTTAATATAATGTAATTTTTGTAATATATTTTCATTAATTTATTAATGCAATTTTAGAAAAAATATTTTGTCTCAAATAATTATAAAGAAAAAAACATTACGACCCTCTGGAATCTTCACAGCACATCACACTAATCAAACAAAAAAAAAACAAATTTAAAACATGAGATAATTATTACAATCATATTACGCTTGGAAGATGGCTTACCTTTGAGACATGATTTTGTAAGCATCAGGGAGGTAGCAGTTAATATTTTCCATCTGAAAGGGATCTGCATCACAGATCTTGTCATCTGTCCGGCCATAGTTAGCACTCTCAATCATGATGACATCACTTCCTGGACAGCGCAGATCGATTGGATAGCCCTCACAAGACAGTTCTCTCCGTACCAAACCAAATGGCAGAGCAGCTCGGCTGAAAGCTAGGAAGAAAAGAGGACCGTATATCAGAACAACAGGAAAAACTAAAGCTTGTGACATGAAGGGAGTACAGCTTTTATTTTTCCAGACTTGAATGTCTCTTAGGTAAAGATTGTGAGCAAATATACTCCTTTTTAATTAAATATTATCTATATCATCAAATGCTTGCACACATCCAACAACTATGGCTTCTACTAAAATGGGACTTCAAAAAAGCCCCTTAAACCATATACTGACCTTCACTAAAAACTGACTTGAATGTATCATGGGATTAATAGCACATAGCCATGAAATGTCATGGCTAAAACTCCAACTACACAAAAAATGTAATGCTGCTAACTTGATCAAAGTACATAGAAATGATGACATTTAGAAACAAATACTGATTTGACTGTACCGTGAGAATATAGTAGAGGGCATCCTTATATCAGGCATAAAAAAATATTTTCGTACTTATATTCCTTACAAATTCCTCCACATGATGTCCAGTACTCCAAATATAAGTTTATGTTGAGACCCTTAATGGTTCTAGCCATTTTTATTTTTTTAGAAGTCATTCAGTTATTTAAAACAAATAAACGTGTTTCAGAAATGAGAGTGGTTAGTGTTCTACAATAACAACTAACTCTATCATTGGTATCTTCTGGTTTATTTGCAATCTTCTTCTATCAGTGAAGAAAAAGACAAGCATCTCAACAACATGAAGTGTAATTTAATCCATCTTACAGCCCTGACAATCGAAGAAAGAACTGGCAGGAGGCTGAGCGAGCAAAAAATCAATACTGTGGCTTTGTGCTCTGCAAATGTGAACACTGCCAAATAGCAGTGCTTAGGGTAAAATGAACTATTTTGCTCCATTTTCTCCTCTCTGAACAAATGATTTTGAAAAGAGCTTTTTTTCCCAAGCTATAAAATGTCAAGCAATAAGTCCCTGAGCTAGGGGAGAATTATTTGAAGAAGAAGCAAAAAGAACTTGCGCTGTAACAGGTGCACTGGCTTTCATTTGTCAAGTTAAAATTCACTTCATCAGTGGACCTTACTCATACAGAGGCATCTTTGGCAAAGAGCAGCAGAAGAGCGCAAACCGACGTGGCTACAGATTTCTGCATTGTTTGAAAGAGCACCGCTGCATTACATGCACCGTCAATAATCGCTGTTGTTAGTGGCAACTTGCTGTCTTGGCTGAAGCCGAGACCATTTATGTTTACAGTGCCGTGGTTCCTTAATGAATCTCTGTTCACAGTCTGGTGCCTTGGAAAAAAATGTCATTACTCCTTTCGTACTCTAATTTGTTTTGTAAGATTGGCACTTGAAAACACTGCCTGCTTCTCTTGTGCTATTCCTGCTAATTACCTTAAGTCTTTGGCTGTCATGGATGACACTGTTTGTACTTTTTAAAGTTGAAGTGCACATTGCTTAAACTGATTACCTGAACCCTTTTTAGACTGGGCTGTGATGCTGAGTTCAATCCACCCATTAGTTGCTTCCTATGTCTATAAAGAACAGTGGTGGGGACTGTCTTGAGTTTATTTCAATTCTAAAAAAGGGTCTTGCAACATATTCTAACAAGCAGTATGGAAATCTAGCAATTTCTTTCATCTAAAGACAGTGAAAAGATACATCCAATACTTTCTGCAAAAGGTTTTATTTTAGTTGTTCATTTTAAGCACTGGAGACCCTTTAAAATGTTTTCAACATTTTAAATTTAACTTAATTTAAGAAAACATTAAAATGGGCATATTAAAAAAAGCCATTGGAACGACAGAATGGTATGTTCTGCACCATTTAACACACACTCAAGTCTTAATGGAACTTCTTAAAGTAACTTATGTAAAGAAGGTCCATCAAAAGTGAAAATGCTAATTCAACAAAGCTGAGATGTTTCTAGCACACAAATGTATGTGATGACAACATCAATGGATGATATCACACTAGGCATAAATACTTTGCCCTTCACCTTCCATGGCTTCTGGAACAGGACAGGTAATCTATTATATTTAATAGAGCAGGTAATTCAGCAGAACGCTTCCAAGACCACTGATGCACATTACTATTTTTTTTCCTTTGATTTTATTACAACTTGAAAAGATTTAAAAAAAAAGACACACTATGTTTTATTGTGTTTCTTCATTTTCACATTTAGACTAGATGTTTGAGGTAGACCTAAAAAGCTGGAAGTGTTACGTTGTTATTCAAACATCATTTTTCAATATTTTTAAACAAAAAAAACTACTGTATAAGCTGTAATGCAGTCCAGAAACATTTGCTTGCCAGAGACAGTCCTGAACACAAAAATGAAAACACGGCACAATGGGAGTGCTTCTGACACCAAATTTCATATCAATGTCAGCAGATCCCTGCACTGTTCAGTCAACTGTCATTGACGGTCTTGGAAAGAACTTAAAAACTATGTAAGATATCAATCAATCGATTAATTAAACAGGTTGTTTGATGCTCAGCTCGTATGGAAAATTTTAATCTACACATGAAACCTTTCTTCTGTTTCATTTTTACAATACAGATCTGTCAGATTGTTGACTGCTGGGATATCACTGGAGAAAACATTTAACAGATTAGATTTTCTAGCAAGTCCTCAATTACACATTTTTATGACATTTAGCATACAGGGTCACAATCGACCACATATCAGTCAGCTGGGCTGCAGTCACATGTGCCTGACTGGTTTCACTGATCAGCTTTGCCCTAATTTGCTATCCAAATAAGCACATTATATCAAACGTGCATACAAATCTAACTTTATTATGTTAACAAACCACTAACACGTTGTTTTAGACAAGCAGTTAAAATACTGTTATGCAAATAATAATAATATGCAAATACGCACGCACTGTAAGTAATTTTTTCTTTTGATTTTAGCACATGAATTAGCATCATTTTATCACTATTACAACAGCGAGAGAAACTACAATAAAATAGTGACTTGAAACTATACTCTTTCCTTAAAGGAAATGTTAAATGGAAAGGGCAGTGCTGTTCCACTGAGAGAATATTAGGTTTACACAGTACAGTAAAGAAGAACCATCACCAAGCAATTTTTTTTCTGGCGTTGTTCAAATTTTTGAAAAAGTAGAATGATTTCATCTGTACTCCCTAACAGACTACCAGCTAAGTTCATACATCACACAGCTACTGCTAGTTCGTAAACAACTGTCAGGGGCCTCTGGATTGATTAAGCCTGGGGCTAAAGTACTTTCTCACCCGGCTGTTGGATGATCTCTCTGGGCAAAGGGTTGAGTGACACTAGCAAATCAATTCTGGGGAGGGAGTATCTGTGTAGCCCCACATGCCTGTTTAAGGACAAATGATTTGGGTCTCTGTTGACATCAGTTCACCACTGTTCATCTCAATTGACTTTGCAGCACCTCAGAAAAAAACTTTAAGAAAGGGCAAGTAATATATTGCCTTAAGCATTATGCCAGTGTATTCTTTAAAGACTTATTACGACACAGACCCCATACAAATACGATGAAAAATTATTTTTCCACATTCAGTTTTAACAATTTATTGATTTGATCTGATTATCTATTTAGCCAAAACAAATTGCAGAATAAATATATATTATATAATTTATGGTCATTATTCTTTCATGTCCAGAAGAAACTGGGGGAAGGGGTTCTGGAGATTTTTTTGAATAAATGAGATAAAAGCAAATTGATACACAGTAACATCTTGCCTAAAGTAAAAGGGATAGGACAACACCACAATGATACAAAACTGAAATTAATGTAATGTAAATATGATAAAAATAAAAATATGGTACTCACTATGCCAAAGAAGCTTCAGTAACAATAGGATAAAGATAACGTAAACCTGGATACTAAAGTATAAATTCACTTTTAATTTTAGCACCTAACATGAAATTTAAAACCATAAACACAACAGAACGAATGGGGGAACGTTCACTGGTGGGAAGAAAGCAAAATACTGCGATGCGTGCGGGATTCAAACTTACACTATCTCCAACAAGTTTTATATCTTTATTTTAATGTTATTTTTTATTTATTTAAATGTAATTATTTGACATTTTTCCAGTTGCTTGTAGGTTCCAGATGCATGATTATTGGATACAAGGAAGTTTATTGAAATAATTTTAAAAACATTGTGGGCATCAATTCATACATATGGATCACACCACCACTTCCATTTATAGAATTCCATTGAGGTACAATGGAAAATAAGAATAAAAGAATCAGAAACACATTAGCACCTCAATGACATGAACCAAATGCGTTCTTCACTATACAATGGGTTGCTCTAATAAAGGGGGTATTTAAAAGGCTTTAACTAGCTTATTACCCCATTTCCATTGCTTACAAAGTATATTACTGCATTACCTGACAAAAACTTACGTTATGTCATTTTACAACTAAACAAAAAAATGTGTTGTTGTACTGTTTTGACAAAGCTCACTTTGGCTATTTTCTTTGCGCTAATTGGTAAATCTAAATCTTTACATTTACACAAAGTGATTTACACAAAAATGAGTGAACACCTTCACATTCAAAGAAAGTAAATTTATTCCATAAGATCCTGAAAAAACATGTAGTGGAGAAGCCCCATCTATAAATGTATCACTCTCACAATACAGGTTTATATTTTAACTTGTTTCATTTCTGCAGGAAGTGATACATGTGGAAAATGTTACAGATATTGACAATGGCTATAAAATAAAAATAAACCTGCAAAAGAAACTATCTGAAAGATATACTGCACAGTGATGTGCCAAAACCAACGTTTTTCTTTCACACGCTATCTTCACCTGAGTCAATTTTGCGACTGGAAGAGGGAAAAACCTACAGCATCTTTGCATTCTGGAGGCACTTGTTGCTATAACAAGGGCCAAATGCTTTTTTTTTTTAATTTAGCCTTGTGAGGACCACTGTGCTGAAATGTTAGGGTGAGGGTCTAACTTCTAACTTGGTAAGAAACCAGGCAATAATGCTGAATGTCAAACAAATATAACGCAGAATAAAAGTGCATTCTGTGTGTTTTGAATATACTACGCCTTTGTTTGATTGCTTACTGTCACTTTTGTTGATTTTCAAAATGTCACGGGAGTCCAAGTCAATGTTAATGTGCCAGCAGCAGCAAAAAAAGAGGCAAAACATTAAATATTGTAGTACAACAGCATCTATTCTATACGTGATAGTGACAGGCTCCAAAGATTTTTCTCTTTCTAATTAAATGATAGAATGAGGATCAGAAGCAGTAAATAATAAATTACAAGGAATCCTCAATCCCATCACCATGGAAACCTGTACGCCAGTGCCATAACTGCTGTGATCTCTCTCCTGCCCTTGTTGACACTGAGCCTTATCATGCATTCTGGTCAGCAACTGAGAAAGTAGCTTTTCTATTCCTCTCAGGCAGTCATGTAGCTGGCATTGAGCTCAAGTGAACAGACCCATGCTACCACACAATATGTTGTATTCAGGGACCTCCTTTTTCTGTCTGCAGATTGTAATTAACTGGTAAGCCCCAGTAAATAATACAGAGTATATTTCTATCAAGACCCTAGATTAGAACTAGAACTGAATTACTTATACTTGCCTTCTATGGTTCCATGCAGCTGTGTTTACTAGCTACGACTCACTAATTTATTAATAATACCCAAAATATCTAGCTTATCCCAGAATACTGTTACTGTATTCACAATACTAAGAATTCTAGACTTTGTCATTATTATCATTATTGTCATTATTTTCAGTTGTTTTTAAACTTTTAAAAAAATATTTTTTTCTTGAGCTCATCAGTTTTTTAATCAATTCTACCACTATATTCTCAGAGAATGGAAAACTGCTTGGAAATAGAAAGAAGATAATATCAATTTTCCTGTTCCAGAAACACAGAAAAGGCTGTCCTGCAAATGAAATAAAGACCCCGTTTCCTACAGTTGGTAGCTTTAAGCTGTACGAAACACTATTTATTTTCTAATTCCCATGGTGGTATTTACACTCACTTTTAACCTTTTATGTGACATTGAACAGTTTTATGAGAAAAAAGTGGTCAAAAATGACCTGCTAATTTGAAAAGGACATATTATAGGAACTCTCCCTGGTGCTATAATATTTTAATTTCTTCTTCAAGACAAACCAATTGGAAAGTGACCATCTGCCGGAATATGAGTACCATTGAAGCGGGGTAATGAACAAAATGCCCTCCTAATTCTTGCAACCTGAGAGCCATTAACAACAGCAAAATCCTGATACAAGCCTGAATCGTTTTCATAATAAACCAGAGTATTCATCCAAAGGATGTTTGATTAATAAAGACCATACTAAACTTGGAAAGACTGATAAAGTTAAAGCATTCTGCTAATTTGCTTTAATAGAAGTATACACTGAATTTAAAAAGGAAACATCCAAACTGAATCTAACATGAGAGGTGCCATTAAGTTTCTTGTATTGATGAAAAAAAAAACCTTTGTAGGAAAGAGGAGGAATTTGGTTTACTAGCTCTTTCCTATGTACATGCAAATGTTTATACTAAAACCAAGTGGATCACGCTGTAGCGCTGATGATTACAGATGTTTTCCTGAAAAAATGGTTTGACAAAATACTTCTGAAGAGCTTACAGAACAAGAAATACACATTAAGATTCTACCACAATGAACCAAATCATGTTTGTTTGATTTGCTGTTTAAAATAGAATTAAAAGGCAACTGCTGGAGAGTGGTTAAAACCCTTAAACGTAAAATCCTTCTGTCCATTATTCTTCTTTAGAATTCTTAGTGTTTCTAGAAAACAGAGATTTCTGTAAAGGAGTACAACAACAAGAAGGAGTGTGAAGGGGGCACAGACGCTCATGGTGCTTGTCATCCTCCGTTAATACAGCTTTGATTTGCCTTTGTTCTGACAACGGCAAACAGCTGCTTGTAAATGAGCTGCTGTCCCAAGGTTGGCTTCCATTATTCCATAGTTTTGGCTGACAAGGTCACTTGCTGTGGGGATTTGGGAGAAAAAGGAGAGTGTAGCCTATAGAATTAGATTGGAACCGCAGGAAACGCAGCTTGAAACCTCTCTTTTTTTTCTGTAGCACCAGCAGCGGAAGTCTGGAGAAGGAAAAGGAACCTTAAAAGTCAAGCTTCTTCCCACAGTGCTGATTCCATAATCCGGCGATATCCATTAAAAGAGCATGTTGTCTTAAGAAGTCAGGTTTTCACAGGGAAGGAAAATATGCATGCATACTTGTAGGCATAACATGTTGAAAGACTGAGGTACCAAGAGATGCTGCATTTTCTGAGCAGACTGAAATACTATCCATTTCTGGCACTTCAATTAACGACTTTAAAAGGCTGGCAAACAGAAGATTGCCCAGAGATTTGAATTTGAACATCACCAAGCTTAATAGTAAAATAATGTTCTTTCACATTTGCAGCTATTAAAGACATCCAGTTGCTTTAGCAAGCCAGAGCAATATCAAATACACCCTTTTACCTAATTTTAACACAAGCCTTTCTATTAATGATAGGAAGCTGCTTGAAATGGGCACTATGTGACCTCTTTTACAAAATCTGTATAGAAAGATAATCTGTACTTATTTGCACTTGGTACATTTTTGACACAGAAGTTGTAATGGCATGGGACTTCAATGCACCAGAGTTCCTTGAGCATAGCCCTTTTCTGTTAAATGAGTTGAGTAAATTCATTTTATGGCTTCTGAATTATGTAAATCAAAATTACGTTCCCCATTTAAATAAAGTGTATGCTTATTTTACAGAAAGAAATAAAGAAATAGTAGTTTTTCCAGAAGCGTTTGTAACATTTTTCATTAAAATATATTCCTTTTGAAAAACAAAATGTTACTTGTTACTTAAAAATGTATTTTATTTCTCTAGTTTTAAAGAGCCCTTTTATTTTTAAGTTTTTTCTTTACATAACATGAGCAACAGAGCAAAATTATTTTTGTTTATACCCATTTTTTTAGGATAAAGATACAAAAACATTTTCACTACAACCTTGACATTGTATTTAGACTTGTGTACTTTTCCCTACTTTCACTCTCAGTAGAATCTCCTGAAGAATAAGACGATCGACAACAATGGCTGAAACAAAAGTATCAATCTGCCATTGTCAAATCTGGTCCTGAATGATAGCCTTCAGTACGTTTCTCTCCACACTGCATAATTCCCGTGCGCTCTGTGACTGTCAGTGGAGCACCAGGTTCAGAACCTCATTTGTATTCAGACCCACACAGTTTTCTCCCCTTCATTTACATCTTCTTCCATAGCAACAGCGGGAGGGCTATCAGTACCATCTTTGATATAGGTACATGCTTCTAAACGAGATCTTGTCTTTCAGTTCAGGACAGCCAAAGCAGGAAAACCCCCACTGTTTTTCTGTTAGCATTCTTGTGGGGCCCGTTAAACAAAAATTTTACTTGTCACAGCAAATGTTTTGATTTTATCTGCATGCCTCCCCCTACCCCATCCCTACATGAAAACACGAACACACAGAAGAATATGCAGTCACACAAAATGCTGATTATATTCTTTTTTACAGTTCCAGTACTGTTTTAAGCAACCTCTTACATAACAAAAAACAATTTTTATTTTATATTTTTAAAACCAAGATTATTTCAAGAATGTAGGATTTATTAATTTTATGTGAATTTGGTACCGATAAAATGATGAAAAAAAATCTCTAGATTGATCATTATTTTTACTAAGCCACTTGGGTTAAACCAACTCAATTAGAAAAAAACTTATTTCTGTGTTTTTAAAAGAGGAAAGAACAAAATCTAGGATTATACATTTTTTGCTTAATACATCTAACTCTTTAAGTGAAAAACTGTCAATATAAAAAATCACTTATGATTTAAATTTTAATAGAAGGAACTGTGTAACTCACATAGCTAAGAAATTCACTTAAAAACTGCTTTCAACAGTCAAATGGTCTGACTTTCCAATTAGAAACATGCTAAAGAGATACAATCAAATGTGTTCATACATCATTTTGTATGTAAATCAACCTTTAAGCCTAATTAAACCCAATGTGGCACATCAAGGACATAAATCATTTTCGTCTTCATTATTGACTGAAAGTCCTTTCTAAATGTCGGTAGATAGCCTTATGAAGAACAATGTCAACTCGATTCCAATATCTGATAACCCTGGCACATGTATTTCAGAAGATCAAGACACAAGGACACCTTCAAATTAACAATAAGTGCTTTGCAGCATTGCAGAAAAATATTTATAGTTTTATCACTCTGATAATAGTTGTCAAGGGGGCTCTATATTTAGAACAAAGATTTTGTTGTACCCAAATAAAGATGAAAAAATAGAGAAACATCATGATTATGACAGAATCAGTCCATTTCTAAAAGACAACTGATACAAAATTTAGCCCTCCTTGTTCTGCTCTAAATTTAAGTGTTCATTTGAACAAAACTATATATTGCCTAAAAATACTGAAAGGGTATGAAAACAGTGACAGATATGTCAAGATTGATTTTTAAAAACTTACAGATTTTAAAACTACAGTTTTTTAACCTGTCATGTATGTCCAGCCATTTTTCAAACAATACAATCTTCTTTTAGATTATTTTTAAGTCTAGGACAGCTGATTCATTTGCTCATTATATTCTGACTCTACAGTTATAGCGGCCACTTCAGATACTTTCAAACATTTAGTTGATACTGTATTGTAAAAGGTTTACACCTATATTAAAAGCACTAAACATTCAATTCTACTTTGTTAATTTTAAACAGTTCTTCTCTGTTTACTTCCTCTTATAGGGAGAGTGACCACTTACTTTTCTGGACTATGATGTGTAAATACATAAAATGTAACCATCAAATGTAGATCTTATTTGTTTTTGTGAACAAAAAACTTTCATAAAGCTATATTAAGTTCAGAAGCAAGGCAACTGCAAATAGCTTTGTTGCTTTGGAGACAGCAATGTTCTCAAGCATTTGTCTCGCGTAACTGAACTTTATTATGCTTTGCACTGTGAGCTAACTGCAGGTAAAAATATAAATTCTATACTGGCAATGTGAAAAAGACACTATTAGCTAACAAGATCTGATAAATGCACTCAATGCAATGCACCCAGATGCAGCGGTCAAGTCTTAATTCTGCTTTGTAAGAATGCTCTTTTCTCTTGAAAGCCTGAAAAACGAGGTGGCAGTAACAAAGCTGACAATAGGAGACAAGCTTCTCGCCTCCAATGCATTACTAGAACAGTTGTAATTAGACTAAACTTTATTTTATTATTTATTAACTGAACCATGCGACCAATATTCATTTTTATGGACAAATAAAGCACAGTCTGTAGTTGTGTAATATGCATTGTTATGTTGTATATGTTGTATAATATGAGGGTAAAAGTTGCTTCATTTCCTGTGGTGTCATCATATAAGGTCAACCAGCCACATTAAACTGTTCTAAAATTGCAAAATGTTGAACGAAACATTTGAATTAAAAAAAATCAAAAGTTTTTTTCTGTCACTCTCTTAAAGCAATCTCTAGCATGAATAAACTACTTTCTAGAAAACCTTTTTTTCTTAGCTGAAGACTACATAATATTTTAACCTTGATTTTGGAGAAAAAATAGTTCCTGCTTTCCATTCCTTTCCTAAGAACTGTAAACCAAAGCTTTTTATAAAGCAGCTAAGCATTCAAACCTTAAGGACAAGTGGCATTAATGACTGAGATTATTGACATTTACATTAACTGGAAGAGAAGATTGTTTTGTTTTTTGATTGAGTCTTTTATTCTGTGAAACAATTCTTTATTTCACATTAGGTTTCTATTCTGTGTGTGACAATAACATTAAATCCCATCAAGTAGAAAAAAATAGTTTGGGATTATTGAAAACTGTTATTCTCTCTAAAATTTGATTCTGACAAACACAGTTTACCCAGAGTCTGATCATATTTCAGAGACAGGCATCCCAAAAGATTCCACTCTTGCTGCTCATTATGAAGTAGGCAGCAGTCCCAGTTCAGTTCAGGTATGGTCCTCAGAGCCCCTTTGTAGGCCCCTGAATGACATCACCCAGATCCCAGCTCATCAGAGCCAAATTACCCTCTTGAATGCAGGATGTACCTTCAATTTAACACACCAATTAATCACAGAGATGCACTTGCAAGGAGAGATGACATCTTTTCTGGATAATGAAGTAGAAATTAGAAGATGTCTAACTAAGAATTGTGCTGTACGAGCATAAAAGACACATACATTATGGGACTATAAAAAGAAAACTTTCATTAGAGCTTTTAAAGGAGATCATTAATTGCTAGTGACCAGGGCTCAGATGATATCCATTTTTTCTAATTACACTTCTTGGGTTACAAAAGTGTGCTGTTCTCAAATGATGGCTTTTTAAGCTAAAGGCTTACAAGTGTGAATATTTAAGGGTGTTATCTTTTATAGCAGGCAATTACACTGGACAAATATCTCAACTGGGAACTATTCTACATGGTTTATGGTATGTTTCCAACCAAACAACTGTATAATACTGGCCCTTATATTGGCCAGAGCATTTCCCAGGCTATATTATTTTCAATATATATGAAACATCCTGTCTAGGATTGCCTTTTAATAACATAACCCATAGTCTACCAAAAAAAAAGTTCTCAGCAGCTCCTTTATGTTATTAATCCAAGTGATGATTAAAAAAAAAGGTAAAAAGAAGACCTACTTTATATTTATGCAAGAACTTGCCTTTGATGTTAAGACCACAGATTTAAAATAAAACTTGCTTATTGTATTTTAAAGGCTCATGTGTGGCCATTAGGATCCTTGTGCAGTGTCTTATTATTCCTTACCATTTCTAGCATCATATGATTTTTGAAAGTGTGAATTGTCTTCATGCAATTGCCTGTTAGAGGCAGACAATCAAGCAATAGTTGTATCAACTGACATTGTCTTGAGATATGACCAATTACTTACTTCCCCGCTCTATAAAGGCAGCATAGAAGGTCTATTTTCTGTTTAACTTTAAAAGTTACTATATTTTAGCACCAAAACACAAAATGAAGTGAGTGTACTTAGATGGAAGGCAGTACATTCTAATTCAAGTGCATAGAACGAACGTAGGTAATTCCATTGAAATACTAAGGTACAGCAATGCAAAAATACAAATTTATTGTAATTTATTTTTTTGTACATTTAAAAGTACAACACATTAGTAAACAATTTAGAAGATATGTTTACATATCTGTGGATTTATATGCCTATAAAATGCTTAACTGAAGCATATTTCAAGGATACATTTTTTAGACAATGGGGATAAAAACACAAAACCATGGTGCATTCTGTGGCAATAACCCTTATCTACAGAGGCTGCTTTTTGTCTTTTGATTGACTTAGTTGCTGACCTTGCTGTTCCATGACCCCACTGCCTCAGAGATCTGGCACAGCCGTCAATGAAAGAAGGCAGCCTGGTTATAAAACAGATCTTGAGACCTTGGGAACAGAAGACTTCCTTTTTGCCCTCAATAAACCATTGTATGATTCATTCAATGATGGAATATTCTACATGGGTCAATGATGGTAGTTCAGGCAAACAAAAGTAGTCTTTATGCCCCATCTAGACTTCGCAAGGCACTTATTCAATTTCTTCTGCATCAGGAGCAATGCTCCCTACCTAATATGTACACATTTGCTGAACGTTATTCAGCCTTTGTTGAAAATATATCCTTCTGACCCATGCTTGGCATTTAATTCCCAGACCAACAGGGGATTCATACTTGGTGACTCTGCTGCAAACACTGGATGCCTTATTTATTCAATTGCATATAGAATAAAACTGTAAATCGCATTAGATAATACTCTGTTTATAGTAATAGGTTGTGTCACAACACTGTTGACCTGGCAATGTCATTGCCTGCTGTAAGCAGAAACTTTCAAAGTTTCACACCTCTACTTTAAACAACCTTGGATTCCCATTGACAGGACATATGCAGCTTTATTTCATACACTGCATTCAAGTAACAAGTGTTCCTAAAGTGTGTTCCCTTTAAATCATAAAGTCATGTTCAGTACAATTATTATTATATTTCATTTTTTTTGTTTGTTTGGCAACTCAATACATGTTTTCTATGCAAAAACAAATAAAGAAATATAATTAAATAAAAGCCATACCACTTTCTAAAAACTCATTTCATTTTTCACCATGCTTTTTACACAGACCTTTTATATTACAACATAATGTAGAAGAGATAGAGAGTCTATACTGGATATTCCTAAAAATATTAATAACTATTATTTAAGATTATTTTATATTGAGTATTTGAAATATTACCTTACCAGAAATTAATTTTTGTAAAAGAAATCAAAGTATCCTATATTAAAAACATGTTCAAAATCTATTTCAAAATAAAAAAAATGTATTTGTTATATTGAAATTCATTACTGGGTATCTCCCCAAACACTAAACAGGGAAAAATATTATTATGGGATCAAAGAGTTGAAAATAAGTAATTAACAGCAAAGTGGACTGAAAAAGATCTTAAGCTAGATTGAAAATTCAGCAGAGACTTGAACTCTACTTCCCTATGGATGAACTTTCTAAATGCATGTGAACAACAGACAAAAGGACGATCGTCAACAGGGTCTGAGATTATAAGGAACAGAAAGATGGGCCAATGAGAAATAAAAACACAAACAGAACAAAAGTTTAGAGTAGTTTCTGTTCAGGTATTAATACACCAGACTCCACGAGCCAATCGAGTGAAACAAAAGATGTGATAAAAACTCCCAGTGCAAAATAAACAGAGACTTTTGTGGTTCTTATCTAAGAAGATGAAAGCTGAATGGTTCTATAATTTCAGTTTTCTACAAGATGGAAGGCGTAAATGTGGGTATGCATTATACAGTTCTAAAATGTACGTAACACATCTTACTGTGCTAATGGAATTGACAAGAAAGCAAATATATATATTTTTTAATTTTGGATAATATCCGTAAATGTGGATACTGTCTTTTGGACATTTTCTTCATCAATAGTTTTAGTTCCTGAATAACATTAGTCCAAGTACTACAATACCTGACAGACCAACAACACTGACTTCATGGTACCTTCTTCATCCACTGGTTTAAAGTTTGGGATATTAACCTTCACTGTAATGTCACTGCCCAGACAATGCAAACATATCAAATACCAATTCAGAAACAGTGGTTCCCAAAAATTATTCAACCTCATCATTTGAGTCTAATTCAGCTTTCATTTCATTGTTCGGCAGATTTAATACAGATAAAATAACTGTTATATAAGTACAATAGCACTTATATGTACTTATATGTAATAAATAATAATTATTCAAATAAAATTTGTATTTATTCCATCAATGTACTACATAGGTAAATGTTTTTTTTTTTTATATAAAACCCATGTTAAGCTTGTTCCACTGGTTTAAGTATCTATAGTTACGCTGCACTGATAAGCCCTAATAGTGGCAGAACGTCCGTCTGAAGTTGCTTACCTTGGTTATACACATGCAAAGCAGAATGTGAAGTCTCTTTGCACAAATCTGCTTTTTTAATGCTGTGAAAAGGTAAAAAAAAATCAAATATCTTCTAATTCACGAAGTGTAACTTCTAAAACTTAAATCTCTGCAACCCTAAGGATAATTTCTTACTAGATAGGAAAGCTAATTTTTCAGTGCTACTTTTTTTTATTTCAGGAGCAAAATTGTAAGGAGAGATTCAAAGTATCAACATATTCATACATCTTTAATTTTAGGGATACAAGGTTTACTGATAAATTACATACTGAGAGGATGAAACAACAGAGAACAAAGAGGTTAATATAAAGATATTAATAAACCAAACAAGTGACTTTCAAGTCTATCTGCAGTTTAATAAATCATATGATAAATATTTTTAATTCAAACATGTTTAAAGATGTAATAATGTAAAGAGGTCAAAACACATGAAACAATTACTACACTAAAATACACCAACTGAAGCACATCAATAAATGCAGACTAAACTTCACTAATAACAATAAATTAATTATTGACCATGCAGCATGACTTTTCCTGTCAATCAATGAGAGTCTGAATTAAATCTTTGTCTCAGAAACTCAGCATGCCCTCCTGTTTTCAAAGAAAATAAAAGTGTCAAAGTCTAACCCAGGTTCTTACAAACATTTCACTGTCCAACAGTGTTGCGTAATAGGCATTCTTATAACAAAAACAATAGAGCCTTACTTCTCTCCTGCAACAAAATAAAAACTGGAGCTATCCTTTTCTCCTGTTGATTCAGTGGTTCTAAAGAAAACCTAACTTAAAATTTAAAAAGGTGTTAATGTACCCAGAACAGTACATTGCATAGTAAGGTTACCACAACACAGTTCCAGGGAAACTTGACAGTGAAACTGCTCATCGTAATGACTCTCTTTCCACAGAGTCATTAAACCAGTTCATGACATAATATGAAGAATAAACTCACAACAGTAATAAATGATCATTTTGATCAGAAGGAAAAACTAAGACCTTCTTAACAAGTCTATAAAGAATGTATTGCATCATACAGCAGTGATATAAACATATATGAAATGTTCCTATAAAGATATTCCATTGAATGTGTCTAAATGTTTTTGGCAGAAACGAACACTTTACATTCGCATTTATATAACATTAATTTGATATACTGAAAGTAATACTGTTTGGAATATTCAATCTTGGGGATCCTGGTTATTTAATAAACCAATTGAGCTTTGATGAGGTGCTTTCTGGTCACTTCTCAAGTTCTGAATATGTATGTGGTGCACACTCATATTTACATTTAAGTATTTGATAATGAGAAACTGAGACAACCTTTCATTGAGCTTTTTGTCACAGCTGTAAGTAATCAATACTGAAAAGGTCCTTAGAAGATTTATATTACTAAACCATGTTTTTAAAGGCTTTCATGCAATGATATTGATCGTCACTGCCACTCTACGGGGATATTAAGCATATACTACTTAATGATTGTTTGCTTAGAAATTATTTACTCAGGATTGTCCACAGGAGTGCCTGGGCCCCACATTCTATTCAATCTTCTGACAGATTGAGGCAAATGGAGGTCAGATGACTCACCCAAGGTCAGCCACTGAGTCAGAGGGTGAGGTAATAATGATTCGCATATATGACTGAAGATATCCTCCAGACAGTATTGTCAAGACTTTTATCAACTAGGCATTCATAGCTCAGTCTCGAAAAGTAACAGAAAAAGCACTCTTTCTGATCAGTAGAGAGAGGCCATGTTCAGTGATAATCCAGCTACAATTGTGAGGGTAAGTATGCTTAATAAAATGAAACTGTCCAAAATTAAGCTCTAACCAAGTCACTGAGTAAGTGTCCAAAACCAAATTTGCAAAGGTAATTACACGAAATTGTTCTTCAGTGCTAGTAAATAATGCCAGGGAATGGAGAATATGTTAACTGGAACTCTAATATGGAAACTGTCAAATAAAAAAAACAAGCAACACCTGAGGTGCTGCTTTCCCTAAACTCCATACCTATCAAATGTGAATAGTCTTATGGTTATTTCTCAGCGCAGTTAGCTTTGAGGAACATATAACTAGAAAACAAAAGTCTGACCTATTCAAAACCCAGAGAAAGAAAAAACAGAATTAACACATTAGACCAGATTCAACATCATGTGGAATCTTTTTTGAATATAAAGAAATATATCCTAGTAAAAATACAGCTTTGTTAGTCCCATTTGAACTGAATCATTAAATGTACTCTATTCCTTTCAAAAGTCATAAGACAGGTTAACCATAATCGCAAAGAATTAATAAATCGGGCATAATCTTTTCTATAGTAAGTTGATAAGTAAACTGATGTTCTTCCTGTCTGGAAAAGAAGCACTGCCTGTACTCTGATTATAAAGTATAATTACTTTATATATTCAATTTTTTTTTTTACTTCAGACATAAAAGTTAAAGCTGCTTTAAAAGAACACAAAGCACAGCATTTAAGGGCATTCACTATTTTTGTTTATTTTACCCCAATTGTGGCCTTTTTTTACCATTATACTTATATACCATTAATACTTTTTACCATTATACAATGATTGTATTCACTTGATGATTTTTTTTTGTGAGTGGAAAAACATGGTTTTAAATATCATGATATGTACCAATATATCAGTCATAAGTATTTCACGTATATGAGTTTTTTAAAATTCGATATAGAAGATTGTCACCCTGTGCTGCATAGTTGTGCAGTGGTTAGCATGCTGCCCTTGCAAGACTGGAGCCCTGGGTTCAGTTCTGCACCTGGGGTGCTATGTGCATGGAGTTTGCATGTTCTCCATGTTCCACATAGGTTAACTTTTGGTACTCCAGTTTCCTCCTACAGTCTAAAATCCTATTGGTAGGTTGATTTGACTCCCGAGAAATTTGGCCTTAGTGTGAGTGTGTGCCTGCTTGTGTCTGTGTCCGTGTGTGCCCTATGTTCCCATTCCTTGCTGGCACAGGCTCCAGCTCCCCTGTGACCTGTATTGGATAAAGTAGTTAGAAAATGGATGGATGGATTATTTCAAGTAACATTGTATTCAGTTTAGGTTTAAGTTCTTTTTCTGTTGGGCCAAGTTTTTCAAGTAAAACAAATAAAGGAAATGTTACATGAACACATACATTAGGTTAAATTATAACCATAAAAATGTTTTTACTTCTAACAGCTTTTAACAGGCTAAAGATACAACTGAATGTCTTTATCACGTAAGCGATTTTTCAACATGTTTTTCTTTTCTCAAATGATAACTGATTTCACAAAAGCTAAGAAATTTGCGTAACAATTTGCACAAGAAGAAGCATTATCCGTTTAGCTTATGAGCAACGGTGCAGCAAATTCTTTTGCTTTCAACAGACATATTGATGCTGAAGATAGATGTCATTCCGTGAACCATGAGCAGTTCATGTTAGCTTACTTAACAAAACCTTTCTGTTCTCTGTTATTCTGAAGCTTTTTTGTGTTGTTTTTTTTTAATTCACGATGAACCAGGATTTGTGCAAGAAGATAGTAGTGGATGATTATTTCAGTTTCTTGTTTCATTCTTGACATTATCTATGATATGTAATTTGTATTTCAGATTTTATTTTAACAAATAGTCCAACATAATATAAACACTTTGAATTGCTGTCACCTAATTCAGAAAAGGTGGCAGATGCAAAACAGAGCTTTGATTTTCAGTGTACACATCTATAACCACCTTGTCTGAATGGACAATTAGAATGCTAGGCATGAAGACTTAAAAGCAAATTCTTTTGCTGTGCTTTATTAAGAATTAAGGAATAGTTATAAAGGTGTGTGACTCACAAAAAGCATGACAACAAATCAGAACAAAAGCAGCTGCTTTCTCCTGGAAGTTCAAAAACATTTCTCATAAATAAACCAGGCAGGCAATTTATTGGCATTTGAAAGCTAAGTATGATTGCCTAATGCAAGAATTCTGAGCAGGGGTCTATAAATATACGAATAACACAAACACAAATTTCAACATATTCTTACACCAATCCACTGCTAAACAAAAAATACTCCTTCTGTGTATGATTCAGCACACAATTAATTCTGTAAATATAAAACAGTCATACATTTATGCTGATACCAATTATCAAATTTTATCCATCATAATAATTGAAAGGGAATAATGTTAAGAGAAATGACCTTTTTGTTCTGTGAGGTAAGTGGTCGATTTCCCCTGACCAGATGTGATTCCCTTATTTACTCAAGTGCAAGGTGGTTTTGGGTCAAACCTGCCTTCTCTGTTCTCAAGAGAAGAAAGAAATAGTGTACAAGCCTAGACAAGGCACAAGAAATTAATTCTGCGGCTTTTATGAAATACAGTACTATTTACATTTTATTTGTAATACTAAGCTTACAATACAATGGTAGAAAGAATTTTAGCTAAGGAACTTCATTCAGTCTATAAAATACTTTAATCTCCATTTACCAAAACCTCACCATTATTCCAAAAGCATTATTCCTTCGCTCCTTGCACACAGACACCGAAACCTCTTTCCAGTTTTAATCTTGATGAGTATGCTGTTCTTTAGCAAACACTGAAATAGGCGAAACCCAAAATGCATCTCTCCTCACTTTATACGTTTGCACCTGAAATGGACATCTGATATTATTAAATACTTCACCATAAAAACGTTGAGTAGCTCAACTAAGTCCTAAAAAACTAAAAAACTGAGTTTGAAAGTGAAACATTTACCTGAAAAAAAATCACACATATAACAAAAGCAGACAGCAATATGGTATCTTAATCTTCAGACAGAGTGAAGACAGATTTAGATACGTAAGAACAGTTTAAGTTTCATGTATTCCAATATTTATGATTTAATGCTAAACATTTCTTGGATGAACAGATTGGATGTAACCAGCATTTATTTCCCTTTCATTCAACTAAATAGCCCATTGTCTCAATGTGGTTATGGACACACAAATCATAAAAAAGAAAATTCTATGTTCAACGGGTTATTTTTACTTATGCTTACTCTACAAAAGGTAGATAAGTGATATCACTGCATTTTTTTCTTCCTGTTCAGAGGTACTGCAATCTGTTATCTCTGTTATCTGACTTTGCTGTGCTGATAACTCATGATAGTCTTGTTAGAGACCCAGATAATTGAAAAAGAGTAAGAACAAAACCAGACAAAGCATAAAAAGAAAGGGTACAAGATCGATACGATATTGGAGCCAGACTGCATCTGTGTACAATTTCTATGCAACAAGCTTTAATTTTCCATTGGTGAGTGCAGTACATGAAACCCTTCCTTTTCCCTGATTTTTCTACTCATAAAATGTATCCTGAGCCATTGAACACTACGTTATGTTGTTCCATATGACAACTAAGTGCATAGAAGAGAAAAATGGTTAACTATAATGCCCGTGAAGCTGAAAGAGGATGCACCACGACTGTCAAGAAATCTTGTTCCTCAACCTGATAAATATTATAATTAATTCCTTGCATTCGTGTAATAGTTTTTATCCCAAATTTCTGTAAAGAAATTAAAAAATAATAAATTTAAAAGTAGAATACTTCTGACTTTTTACTGCCCTGCTCTACTATATAAACTGGGATATAATCTATGTGAAGTCAGAGGGAAATGCCTTTATCAACTTGTATATAATGCTAAGAAAAAAGTAAATAAACTGACTGACCATACAGAATCCCTGTAGCGTTGCCTAAATTCAAATCCCAAATCTGGACTAAAATTCTATTTTGAAAACAGAAGTGCCTGAGACTAAAAGCATCTCTACTTAAAGGCATCTGTAATTTTGCTTTTAAGATGAACTGCCATTCTGTTTGTGCAAAGAAGGCTTCAGAAGGATGCAAAAACTTGATTTGGATCAACTGCTTTTCAAACATCGCAGTAGTCACAATTCTTGCATAACAAATACAAGAATTGGGACAGCTGTGATGGGTTTTTAATCCGCCTAAATCCCTCCTTCCCTTTTCAGTTCCTAATGAGGATGAATAGCTCTCAGCAGGGTGGGGACAAGAGCTGCAGACACACCTTTCCACTGAATGTTCCCAGTCTATTGTCACCTTATCTCCCCATCTTTGTGACTGACAGCTGATGAGAGACAGCAAAGTCTGTGTTCCTCCCCTACACCTCCCCTGTAAAGCTGTGCTCCACGGGGCGTCAGATTCCAAAGTCTATCCATGAATACCAGCAGGACATCAGAAGTTGAGGGGGAGCGGAAATTTGATACCAACAGAAGCCGTTTTCTTGACATAATGAAACAAAAGTTCTTGCCTTTCCTTATTTATTAAATTAACTATTGAAAAGCCTGCAGAAAAAAAAAGTGTTCGTTTTTTTCCTGTTCTCCAATATCTGTTCTGCAAACAACATGAAAGTCCTCTCAGGTGTAATGTAAATGCTTATGTGTGTAAACACAAAAGGTTTAAAATTAGCATGGCGAATGTACAAAACACATACATCCTATTGTTTGAGCCTTTTGTCATAATGTTATGAACATCTGCCTTTGTATTAAAGAAATGTAGTATTTCCATAGGTATGTGTATACAGTTTTAAACTGTTCCTACAGTCAAACCCACTTTTAACAACAAAACACAAAAAGTTGTTCAGAAAGTCTTTAAGGTCTAGCTCTCCCTCTGGCATCACAAGTACTCAACTGGCCCTAGAAAGTCACAGTACACTGAATGTTTAGGGGCTTGCATGCAGGACATGCTAAGTCTAAAACAGGCTTGCCCTCGCGTGCTTCAGCTTTCAAAGGAATAGGAATCCCATTCATAAAGTGACTGCCTATTTCTGGTGTAACTGAAACCTGGTCTTTGTATACCTGAAGGAAACAATTTAGAAGTAAACCTTTTGACCTCTGTTTTAAGAGTTGGTTTGTCAAAGCAAAGTTTAAACTTTTGAAGACTCGAAGCTTAAGAAAAAGCCAAACTCATAAAATAAACTAGTTTCTTGAATAATAAAACTAGGTACATCTGTCACTCCTCTATCTTGTGAAAGCACTTTTCAAGTGGTAAAAGTCAGTTTTGATAGATACAATCCACAAGAGAACGTAAGCTGGGAGGTCAGAAAAAGAAAGGCATTCAAGATATACAGAAAACTGTTACAGAAAAGCTATGAAAACACAACCTTGCCAACCTTATCTTTGACACGAAGCCCTAAAGACTCTAATACTGTCCCCTCCGCTTTTTCGTGAAAGGTCTTTCAACACAGTTTGTAGTGAACCTGGTGGGGGATTGTTATTTCGTTGGCAATGCTGACAGATTTCTTCCATGGACCATCACATATTTCAACATCCAAAAATAAGTTGTAAAAGTCAGGGTAAGCTCTAATCCATATATTATTCTTTATAGTAAAAAGAAATCTCCATCAAACAATCTGGCCAAATACATATACATAAGAAAACATAATAAACTACGATTTTTATAGAAAATTGTTGATTACGGTTTTGCAAACTCTGTCTAATGAAAAATGATTCTTCAGACAGAATGACAATGACCTCAGCCACAGAAAAAAAGAAATGGAAAATATATAATGCCAGGACAATGCTGCATGTATTCTAAATACATGTTTACATAAACATGTTTAAATAATTGTATACCTTCAATTACATACCTGTTCTAACACCGACAGCAAGTATTTGCATTTTACAACCAAGCTCAAAAAAATAGTTAATTGTGTTTGGTTTAATAACTTACTACAGTTATAGTCATGCAAAGAAGAAGGCAAAACTATACCTTTGTTGCTTCTGTATTAAATAAGCAGTCATCTTATGAAAAGTACAGGCATTTCTGCTATAACGTGATAGTTGTGTTCCTGGAAAACACTGCATTATAGAAAATTTGATTATAGAAACCATTGGTTCAATGCGAATTATGAAGTTAGGGGATAGAATCTGGAATCATAATAACAAAGGTATTTTTTCTATAGTAATTGGTCATACTATTAGTTTGAAAGCATTACTTCTGCATAATGTGTTTTTGTGATAATTTAAGACAGAAAACAGTAGAAAAATAGATAAATAAGGCATAATATGTGTCCAGGGTTAAATTGTCAAATGCTGACAAGTTCTGCAGTGGAGGAGGGCGAAAATACATTTTTTCATAAGAAACTTTCTTAACAATACATTCTACTAAGCCCAATAGCACAAATTATATCACATGGTTTTTCATTTCTCATTATTTCATTTTATTATATTATTTTATAACATCAAGATTCTGTTCCAGAGTAATTGTACTTGTACTACACAGACTAGCAGATTGCTTCTGCCCTTGCCACTCATTGTAACAGTTATATTTCTATCAATCTTTCCAAAGAATGAAACTGTGGGATTTGGGTACTGATTTTTAATTTAGGAGCATATTCAGATTAGACGAAGACTGATGTAAATGTGTCAGAGAATACACCAGCATTCCCAAGCATGTGTGGCTATGCTGAAGCTGCCATGCAACTGCTTTTACTGAACGCGTGTGACTCGTCCTGCTATATAGTACTTGAGTCGCATTATAGCCACCATGCACCCACGTTATAGATATAGCGTTCCCTAATAAATCAATTGCGTTATAGTCAATTTTTGCTATGGAAACGTGTACTTAACTTTGCATGATAACCAACATTCACGTGTTATGGATAAGCATCCCCTTTTAGATCAATTGTGTTATAGCCAATTTGCATTATGTTATAGAAGAAATGTCTATGATCTAGCTAAAAATGTAACTATTTAAAATGCATCATTCTACTGGACTGTTACATCAAATATCCTGTATGTTGAATTTCAGCTTTTTTATTTTTTAAGACACAACATACCTCATCATGGTTTACTTCTTCAAAAGTCCATATATGAATTACAAAAAGATAACAAGAGGACATATTATTTTATATCAATAAGACCTTTGAAATGTTTATGCTTCCTATTATTTGAGTTCTCAAAAAAGTGGGAAAAAAATCTGCCGTCTAAAAATTGCACACATCCTATATTTATCCTCCTGACCACGGAGCAAAAGAGAGAATAGCTGGAATTTGAAGTTGGTAAGCAAGTGGGAAGAAAAGGCCTGAAGCAATCCAATTTCTTTTGGCATCTCAAGCCAAGCTTCAAACAAAAGCTACACTCGCAGCCTTTTAAAAGGTGCCAGTAACCTTTTTTTAATTCAATTTAAAAAATGCATTAAAAACTTATTACAAACAGGATGCTGTTAAATGAGGCATGTTTATTTTCAGATATTATTTTAATGTACTGGTGTCGTGATTAGATGTCTGGTTCAGCGAGTTGAAAGACGGGACACAGATGTAGGAAAATGTACAAGAAAGCTTTTTTAATGCTTTGCAATGACAAGTGACCATTTTATATTTTCTTCAGTAAACACCGCTATTCACTGTAGCAAACTGCTTTTTATTGAGTTACAAATTAAATATAGAAGGTCATACAGAAGGTTCTGTATTGTAGCAAAATGAAAGGCATACACTATGCTATGTGAAGGCAGTAACAATGTACACAGAAACCTTAGCTCTTATATTTGGTGAAGATATGTAGGTTAATTGACAATACTGTAGTTACACCTCCAAAATCATTTTAGTGCTCTACCATTACCTACACAGAACTGTGATTTGCAGCTTGAAATAAAATTTTGTGAAGCCATTTATAAATAAGCATTATAAAAGCAAAACACTTTGCTGATCAAGGAAATATTTTCTCCAGTACAATAAGTCTAATTCACAGCAGAAACCATCTCGTATGGATGTAGCCCATGCAATTTAGCAGATTCCACATCACCCCCACTCTATCATCATTATTTTGTACTTACTGAAAAGAGAAAAAAGGGGGCTGAGAAAACAGTCAGAGAACTGTGCAACACTAGAATGGTTCTATGCTGTCAACACAGCCACAAGATACCTACCTGGGTGTTTGATTATTGCTTTTCATAGGACATGCATCATGAAAAAGATATGCAGTCAAATAATAAAGATTTTTATACAGATTACTTCTCCAACCTACGTAAGCTTTTCAAAGAGATCCACTCTGAATATTTCCTTTTTCACTAATAAATTGTGATTTTTTATATATCTGCTTATGCCTTATACTTCTCTTTGCTTGGAACACAATTATTTCAGTCTGTAACCTTATAAAATCTTAATTGCTTTTTTCCTAGAACTCTTTGGTATTCTCTTTATAGCCACCACTGTGTTCAAAATGATGGAATTTTCACTAACATTATTCATAACACCTGACAGAGTGAGTTCAATTTTCTTTATCCCTTCACCACAGCCGAAAACAATATACAAATAACCAAGAGAGCCTGTTATCATTTGGGAGAAGGCAACATACCCTGTGATTAAACCTTAAGTCTGTAATATTACCAGAAAGAAAGACTGATAAAGAGGTGAGGTACAATATTACTGTCATTATCCACACTTACAAACATCCACGGATTTTGTAAGGAGTATATCGGTACCACATCCAACTGCATGTTATGTCTGTGTTGATAATTACAAGACACATTTATCCATGAAACATAACCAGTTTATAATTTAGAAAAAAAGTTTTGAAACCTGGAATTACCAAGTGTTTTATAAAGTTTTAGTTTTGATTTCACTGCTAAATGTAAAAAAAAAGATTTCTATCTAAGGCCACCAAGGACAATAAAGGTACACAAGCATAAAATCTCTAACGAATCACAATTTACCATCTAATGAAACCACACAAGATTATCTCTGTCCTTAGAGGCAACAAGTCTTCAATCCTACACCCTCTTCTGTAATGAATACAAGAGTGTAAAGGCTGTTTGGGCAAAACTAAAATCCCTGTGAGAAAGAAACCCCCAAGGAAATACTCTTGTTTATCGCTTTCTAGTATACAGAAGATATACTTTCTATGTGGATTCAAAAGTATTATTTCTTTTATTTCTCCTGTTTATCAACACTGACATACAATTGGGATGAGTTGTTTTATTCAAACCCTTAAAAAAGTTTGAATAATAAAAACATAAAAAGTGTAATTGAAACACCTTGAAGCCACTGCAAAATAGAATTATTTGAAAAAGGGCATTAAATTTTTTTTTATATTATAATTAAAATAACTACATTGCGAGTAGCAAATTCTCTTCAACTCGCATTCAGAGCTAATTGTAAAAAAGAATAACAAGAGGGAAATCTGAAATGATGACAATAAAAAACTGAATAATGGCAGTAATAATAATTAATACTTACCTTCTGAACATTGCAGATGAACCACTGCAAAAACCAGCCACCAGAATGTAGGTCGTTTCCAAACAGAACATGCCATTGCGTTTCCCTTGGATGGTTTCCACATGCTTGGGAATGACTGTAGTTATAAAAGTCCAGCTTTGCCGATTTTAATAAACTTCATCATTGAGCTCCTTGCCTGAAAAGCAATCAACAATTCAGGTCATTCATAATACAGAAATTGTAGAAATAAATTTATACAATTTCTTCCTTATTTAGTCCAAATGATTGAGAACTGAATATGATTTCAGTTATAGACGGGATTATTTACTATTGATGCATAATGTTCCTGAATTTTAGAAATGCACGAAAGAAAACGTCCCGGTTGGTAAGCTGCAAAAATGCCTGAAGACCCTTCAAATCTGCAGCAAAGCCAGAGGAATGGTAATCCTTAAGAAGGGAAATCCCTTAATGGAAGCAAAGTGCTTGCCAGCCATGAGGGAGTCACATACTGGTACACACCTCCTAATGTTGAAAGACCTGCCCCCCAAACCATAAAACAGACAGCAGCACTCACAAAGACATTTACATCACACAAACAAACAAGCAAATGACTGAGCAGCAGAAACCGCAAGACTGCCCACCCACTTTCAGAACCTAGAAATGTTCTCTTTTGCTAATAAATTATTTTCCACTCCAACATTTATTCATAAGGTTTTCTTCATTTCAGTCTCATCAGAGAAAGAAAAGAACACAGAACTAAATACAAAAACGGACATGGAAACTACGAGTGAAACCTGATGCCTACCTGTGTGCTAAGGCACATGTTTCTTTGTCTAAACTGTCCTGATTTTCTGTTTACTCTGTCTGCACCCACACTTTCCTCATTTGAGTGATTAAAACAATCACATACACATGGGAAAAACGAGCAACTCAGGCAACAGCTCACACAGGACACCATTAAGTACACTTCCTATTTTCTGTTTTCTTTTTAATACAAGCACACGGAATACATCGGACACATGGAATTTTCTCAAATAAGAAATACTGTTAAACTCAACACTGAAGAAAATTAGTGATGTACGTCTGTTCTCAAAATTTTTAATATCTGTCAAACACTAAAAAACTATGTCACAAATGACTCATTTCTTCAGTCTAACTATTCACCCTACTGTCTGTTTTTTTGCTTCCCCTGTATGCCTCAGTGACTTAAGAAAGACTAAACTATTTTTTCCCCAACCAGCACTGAATAAAACACAATAATTTGGGACTTTGAAGTAGCATGACTGCTTATCCCACATTTTCAATACATGTTTCTGCTTGTGTTCTGAAGTGCCCCTCTTCTAAAGTCTCCTGATTATTTTATAATGAACATAATTTGAGAACAAGTGCACTTCTCTGATTGTTGTCGAAGATTGAATACAGGAAGATATTTCTAGCTAAACAACAGCCGCTGTCAGACTCATCATTCACCCAATACAAGGAGGCTGTATATAAGCTGACAAAAATGCAGTTAAGCTGGCTGTAATAAACTAAATTGAAATGGAATAATGTCTCACCTGAGACTTCTCATTTTAGAAGTATTTAAAAACAAAGGTTAACAACTGTACAGTAAAATGGGAATAGGGATTGACCAAAGGCAATTCTTATAATATGGAGTAATTTGTTTCTTGCCAGCTTGCACTTTGTGAACTGATTATGCTTCATTGCGAAAAGGCATGAGGCACAGAGACATAATTTATACTAAGACTGCAAACTCATTCCTCCAAATAACTTCCTATCATGTTTCTACGTTCCCAAACTTCCCAAAAAAGACTATGAACCACAAAAAGTAAGTTTCAAGGATTGGTAAATCCTTAAGGGATTTGCCTGTATTTAGATACTGACACCATCTGTGCAGTTTTAACAATTTGATTTTTTCAAGAAGTTTATCTATAAGACTTCCACAGTGTCTGAATATATAAGTTATAGGCTGTGATGTTCTCTATTATTTAAAGTTTCTAAAACAAAAGCCATAACCAACAGTTTTCAATATATTTCTTATGTATAAAGGTCCTTAAAGTCATGGAAAAACAAATCAGGTTAAAAAACTTAAGCCCAATTATTAATAAATATAGACAGAAAAAAAACCAGAAAAGTTAGCATGCTGACGGGGTGAGGTTTGTATTTTTCCTTTTCCCAGTTTTTAAACTTCCCTTCCTCCTCTGGTCTTCTCAGATCCTCGAAACCTTAAGGGTCAATTACTCCTGGTTACATTAGTCTTTGGTTTCATTTCAATCAGTACTGCAGTACTAATTTAGCCTCCACCCCCCACCTCCTCACCCACAAACTCCAAAGACTCAGGCAAAATACCTACAGCAACAACGCAGACTGCTGTGCCTGGGAAACTATTGGTTCCTCTCTAAAAAAAATCCCGGTTCATAAAGATGGGTGTTCTGTAAATCAATGATAACAGTTATAAGCTGTAATATCTTTGTATCATGCTGAGAATGTTTAACATGCTGATCGTTTCAGACACCAAAGGCGAAGACTTAGGCAGTCTGCCTGACTCTGCCATTCTCCTCATTAAACATTTTAAGGTCTCCCTTCTCAGTTGGATACTTTTTTTTTCTCAGCTGGCACAGGAACAACTGATGATCATCTAAACTGTTCTCTTTAATGGATTCTGACTAGATTTGATCAGACTTAAAATAAGGGTTTTAGCCGATTAAAAACAGGCAGAAGAAAGAAGCTTTCAACATTGCCGACAGATGCATCATAATTTTGGCATCTGTTTATGTACTTTCTGCATTAATACTCCGTGAAATGTTATTAAAGAACATTTTCAATTTAAAGGGACATTAAGTTATTTTTAATCACAGATATTCTTGAAGGCCTACAGACAGCAATGCTGCATGTGAAGTGAAATACCACCAGCACCTGAGATCTCAGAATGTCTAGCAAGCTTTGCAAAACATCAACAGTCATAGCATTGTTTTCTTGGAATAGGATATGGGTGCCGACAGATGCTCAAGACCCATAAAAGCTAGGAGCTAGGAAGCCATGGGAATTTCAGACTCTAAAGGGTTAAGACATATGCATACGTGATTCTTATTCTTTTTTGCGGACACAGCAGGAGAATCAGCAGACTGAATTTATCATGAAATCTGGGAAACCCACTCACAAAATCAAAACCTGCAGTATGTTTGTGTTCACGCCACATTCCTAACAATAAAAGTCAGGGTACAGTTAAATCGTTTCTAGATGGAAGTCTGCAAAATTCTTTAAAGTGCTGGAGGGAAAAACAATTTCAACTCCTTTTAACAGCTGTGCTGATTCTTACAAATACATTCCATCTTATACTGAGAGAAGAAACCAGCTATATATAATGCATTGACTAGATTAAACTGCAGTTGCACAAATGACTCAAAAAAACAGAAGTTTAAATGTTTCCAATCTTTAAAGGAATAAATACATCTTTTTGAAGATAAAGATTACATTTAAGTAAAGTGAACAACTAAAATACTTTTGTCTGAGGCCTCCTGAAACAAATCATTTTTATATCATTTAAAGTTTGTGGACATCAAAACTTCCTTTTCTTATATGTAATATGTATATTTGCAAGCCACCTGCCTCCAAACTGCTGAAAGGGCTTTTAGAGAGATGCAAACATTAAGACACCGATCAAGAAAAAGAAAATTTTACCATTAGAACCTTGCAGAACAAGAGTACAAGGCCATTTCAAAAGCATATTGAACAAATATGATTCTTTTCACAAACCTTGTGTTTGTGTCTCTTAGGCTGGTGAGAAAACAGAAAAAGAATGGAAGAGGAGCTGATGATCCTGTTGAGGAAGGGCTGAATGAATAGGAAAAAGACAACACCAAAGGAGTGAATAGGGGAGGGGTGAGAAGGTGTGTGTGTATGGAGGGGAGGGGGGGGTCTATAGAAGTCTGACAGCCAAAGAGCCTTGCTTGACCTCTGAATTAGCCCCAGAGCTTTTAACAGGCTAAAAGAAAGAGCTGGAATTTGAACTCACAAAGAGCATGGTAGAGATAAAAGGAAAAGACAATAACACAAATATCTAAATAAATGACAAAACAATCCAGAAAACAAAAGAAGTGCCAATTCCTAAAAAAACTAAATCAAAGACGCTAGAAAACATTGCATTTCTGACAGTATTCTGAAGGATGTAGATGGTTTTTGACTCGCATATACCAATAACTGACGGGATATCCATCTGATCGAAAAGGAAAGCACCTCTCGTTTCTAATACTCTCAATGCAGCTTTCACTGGGTATACCGTCACTCCAATATCAAACCTTCGGGGCCCCTGCCTCTGCAATCCAGATAAACTGCACACAGTAATGACAACCTTGACAAGGCCTTCAGAAGATCCATTTTCCTTCAGGATGTTATGTCATTTCCCTGGCTTTTTCGTGGGACTACAACGTGCAAGCAGCGAAGAGAGAATTCATCTTCAGTTTGGGATAGACGAACAGCAGCCACTGCGATCAGATGTTCTCATTCCAGGGGGACAGATATGGCAGAGAACTGCCTGCAGCTGATTTACTGCATTTTTACCACTGACATGTTTCTTGACCTTTCCTCGCTTGGCAAAGGCAAAAGAAACAACAGTGAGCACAGCAGTAACAGTGAAGGCGAAGTCTGACACTTGCAGCTGACAAAAGTGGTCCAGTTACGGTCTTGAACGGAATGCACAACCCATGCCAGAGGTCATAGACTTACAGAGCTGAAACACAATGTCATCTTAGCAATTACAATTTTAGGGAAAAATCTATGCATCACTAAGAAGCCATATCCTGGTGGTCATTTTTACCAAAAAGGAAAGAATTTTAAAATGAAAAATGCTACTTACTAAATGTGTGTGCCTTCATGATGTTAATGCCACATCTAAAAATAAAATGTTGATTTGTATATGCTCACCTCCTCCATAACCTCAACTGTTTTATGGCAAAAATAAATCAGCTTTGTCTAAATTAGAAGGAATATGGAGTTCTACACAATGCAGAGATGAGAGAATATGGAATAAGAATTTAAAATTAGAATATCAATGTACATGTACATATGTCAATAAACTCCCCTACTCTACTGAGAGGGTTTTTCCCAATAGAAATGAAAAAGACAGCATTCTATACGATTTCCTTAGGTATCTGTTTAAAGCAAAGAAAAGCCAAAGTGTTTGGACTTACAAGTCGTTAAAATATTTTTTTTTATTCAGTTTCAAGCTATTCAGAGATTCTGATTTCTGCATTAAACCCCATAATCTTGGGAAAACGGTTATTTATAATTTAAGGATAGCGTTGAATACATGTAAAATACACAAAAGAATCTGGAATCCTAGTGTGAATTTGGCAAACAGCATTATGTTCTTAAAATATAAAGCAGAGGACCCTCTAAGCCCAGTTTTAAATTTTGACATTATGTTCCCAGATTTGTACATATACTGTCTTCATGAACTGTATTAAAGAAATACAATAGCTGAAAAAATATAATTTGCTATGTTCAAATAAATAAAAACGAAAATAGATTATCTCTTCTTTGTCAAACTGAGAAATTATCTCAATCCTATTATTTTATTCCACATACTCAATTAATATAATATTTTATCCCATTGTTTTGCTGCTTAGATTGGTCTATTATCAAATTCTGTTCAATGACACACCTCTATTCCTTCTTTCTTAAACTAAATGCAGCTCTGTGCTAGCTCCTTAACAACCAGCCCAGCATAGACAGTGAATAAATTTGTAAGCTCAAGAGCATTTCGCTCATTGCTCTAAATGTGCTCCACATAAATCATTGTTACTAGCCATTCAATTAATCGATTTGCGCATTCCCCCCTTGGTCCAAACATATGGCTACTAAATGAAACAATAATGACCTGAGATCTGTCATACATTAGGCCATCAATACAGGGTAGGGAAAGGTTAAAGAGAGATTTTTTTGGAAGGCTTCAGTTAATTATGCTTTTGAAGAAAACAAGATGAATGCTCAGTGAATAAGTAAGCAATAAGCCAAATAAGTGCAAAACAATATAGTTAGCTGGCAATAACATTTGAAATAGAATACTGCAGAGGGAAAAAAGATACTCCTTACAACTGGTTAATTATAATAGTGTTGTAGGCTGAAAGAGAGAACAATAAACAGTTTTCTCACCCTAAAGAGCAGATCTATTGCCTCTATACGAAATAGGAACAAAAATCAACCTAATCATGTTCCAGTAAAGAAACTCTAATGCCAACATCATCACCATCAAAAAGTACTAAGATTTCAACTCCTTAAAATGCTTCAGATTTGAATGCGATGAACCATTTTATTCCCAAATAAAGAGGCTCTAGCGTTCTATACTGGAAACAAAACCAGATTCTTTCATGCAGACTCTGAAACATCCTGCATTAAAATAATTCTGAACCTCGATCAAGAAAAGAAGCTCCTTTTTGTAACTATCATTAACACTATACATTATTCTGTTTTCAACCTATAAGAGTTTTTATTCCCCCCAAGGTCAAATGGTTAAAGAGTTAAAGAAAAAATGTACAGAAAAAACATTGCACAAGAGATAGTAATTTCAGTTTTTGCAGCCTTTAATACAAGCATGTTTACAGAAATTCCATAAATTCGTATGCCATAAGTGAAATCAGATTGGGCATCCTAAGATTTTTTTTTTTCTTAGTTACAACCAATTCTTTAAATTGTCTTTTTCTTAATAGCATTAAAAAAGCTATGCTGAGACTCCTGTAAAAACTACACCTGAACTATACCCGTCTATCAATATTGCTTTTAACAAGGCTGAGTTGTAAAGGTTACAAAATTTTAATACGGGTGTTATACATTCTCAGTAGTAATCCTGGTGTTTTAGTGGAAGTGAAGTGGATTATCACAAATGAAATTTGAAAATGTCATTTCCATTTACTGATAACACAAAAACGATTCCTTTCAGGTCCCAGATGATAAGAGTAATTTTGCCACAAACGTAAATGGTGCCTTCACCCAGCGCTTCCCAGCTCAGGAATTAATAATAGGCTGACATTAATACCAGCAGATAAATAAGAAGGTCAAAGTGTTCCAAGGACCACCATAGCCCAGGTATCTCATAGCGATAGTACCTGCCAATCAACTGCAATAACTTGTTACATTAAGTTATTGACACGGTTTTCATTTCCCTTTGAAATCTAACTGATACAACACAAAACTCAGTTTGGTAAAATATGCTAATTACGCAACATGTTGTGAGTTCCTAATGAAAAAAAAAAGATATACACATAGTTATTTCACAAAGTTAACAGGCACCTCCTTTACCCACTAATAACTGCATGTATACTTTGATTTTCAAGTTTTATTACAGACCCTGTTTTAAGAACATTCAACTTGAAAATCAGGGAGATGTGGCCCTTAACCCATTTTGGTTAATTAACTATTAGAACAGAAAACAAATATAATTAAATTACATTTTATTTGAACACTTCAACATCAATTAGTGGGATAGTGAAAGCATCTGCCACATTCATTGCTAAATTTACTTTCGTGCTGTAAAAGATCCACAGTACAACAAACAAAAACAAAAATCAGGAAAAAAATATTATCTATGTAGAAACTATTACTTACTTTCATTACTGAATACATCTATCCTGACAGTAATTAGCTATAACAAAAAGGTATTACCTGTAGCACTTAACACCTATTGTATAATTTTCACATTTATATAACATTTAATTATTTTTTAAACTTATTAACCTACAAAGGAATATGAAAACAAAAGGTTTTCAGGTGTAGCATTTATAAATGGCAATTTAATTAAATTTATTAGATTACAAAAAAAGATGCACAGGATGACAACAATCACAGCATGTCCTTGTAATGTTCCAATAATGAAATATTAAAAATGAAGTGCTACAGGCTGCTTTAATTACACTGTGTGAACCGTATCATATATCTGTCATACTTCATTTATTGAAACGACAGCTTGTTTTATGCAAAATGTGTCATTTTATAGAAAACTAAATTCAACCAACCCAAGAAAGTAATAAAATCTCAACTCAAGACTGGGATCCACCATCAAGCTTTGAAATTAATATTTTACAGGTATAGGAATAGTTACATTCTACAAGACAAATACGTTCCTAACCCTCTTTCCTTAGATTTGATACATAGACTGGATGTCAATGTATTTATCCATTTTTATAACATTTAAGATGCTGAAGCCCTGAATTTTATTAATACGTGCCACAATGCAAGTGCAACAAAGAAACAAAACTAAGAGTGCAGCACTAGCCTATGTGCCACACTCTGCCTAAATTAGTCATAACACATCAGGGATTGCAAACAAAGCAGTAACGTTTGGCCTGATAAGTTATCTAAAGCTCATCTTCTCGATTTCAGCAGAATGCATCAATGTTGTTTTTATTCATCTTATGCACACAACAGAGATGCAACTGAAACCAAGTGAGTGTATGCTTCAAAAGGCTAACCCACCAGATTCCACAGGCTATAGTGTCTTCTGATGCAGCGCATTTGTACATAATGCCTCCAAGAAAATACTTACAGATACACGAGTCAATTTAGGTAGAGCAAGGCAGCAGCAACACCTCCATATTCTCAGTCAAGAAACTAGATTGCCGTCTTTGGCAATGCCTATGTTGAGTGAAGGCTGCATTTCCTAATCACAGCCGAGTGCTTGTGCATTCAGGTTAGGTCTCACGAAAGGTGCCCAAGGAGGAGCAGTCACATTTTGCAAACTCTGCCAACCTAAACTCCTACTTATCCCGATTTCAGCATTCTCACATCAAAACAGATGATTATTGTACTTTGTAATCTTCATGTTAAACCAATTTTAACATTTTATGCCATGATCACAATGTAAAATAGCTACTAGTTCTGTACTGTAAGCACATGCATCCCATGAGAAATCTACAGTGCGACTAATAGTTTTTAGCATGCTTCCTATAAAACTGAAAACGCTATTAACTGGAACTACTTTTGTTTTTGCTAGGTTAACCAAAAAGTTTTTTTTTAGCATTCCAAATTATTGGAGCTTTACAGCAAACTGTTTCAGCGGATGGCCATGTAACGTGGCTCATTAATACAGGATAAAAGTAGCAGCTGTATGAGTAAAAAGCTTGCTCTGTCCCTCTACCAAGAACCAGGCCATCAATAATTCACTATGATTGGGAAGCATTATTCAACAGGATGATTAATTTTTAAGATAGCGGGTGGCAGCACAAACCATGAAAAAGGTACCACAGAGCAAGACGTGAAACAACAGCGCAAAACATAGCTATGGGAAATTAAGAGAATTCCGCTTACATTTTTCACATATTTCCTCCTGAGAGACAAAGCACTTTGCATTTGCATTTGTAGTACATGTACATTGCCCTTTCAACTTCACCTCTTTGCAGAACCACTTTTTCCTTCATGTCCTTCGATGGGGAACAACTGACTATTCTTTCGATGAATTCAACAGTGCACTTTCTACTGGAAATGATAAACGAATTTAAACAAAGATATGCACTGCCAGGCCGTTTGCTTCTATTCACACTATGAGTCCTGCAACACAAACAGGAAACCTTTTAGTGTCAAGCAGCGGGTGGACACAGCCCCAATTAATAACGCCCAGCCCTACAGGCTCCTGGCTGGCAACAGGGAGGACTGGTGCTAAACACTCCCCAGACGAATCCATCCCGCCCGACTCCGACTTGGGACAGGTGTGAAGTGGTAGCCTCCAGGCTACTGGTTCCATCCTGCATTCACATAAGAGGAGTCTTTTATCTGAGCCACCACAAATCACTTTCCAGGATTTCTCTATACTACGGAGTACAAATGATGCCAATACCTTACACTTAAAAAGCACTGCATTCCCGCAAGTGAGGAAATGAAAAAAGAAGTAGGCGTAGCATTGTGTCCAAGATCAGATATGTCTGCCAATAGACTGCTCTGCACTGAAAGTATCAATGATTGTGTACAGGACACAATAAAACCTAGGGATACTGTAAACAAGATATTTTTAACCATTTTATAGGTCAGTTCATGCATTAAAACAACACATGGACACCAGATGAATCGCATCCGACTTCACCTTGAAATACACAAATGACAAAAAATATTAATGTAGCCTATATGTACGCACACACATATATACAGCCTGCTTAAAGTAATCAAATTGTTTTCCTCTTAATCATTCCGCAACGTTCAATTCATGCAGATAATTAAAATCCTGGGACACGTTTGGAGACAATCTGTCAAGTCAGTTTGACACTCGGTCACGTCCAACTCCTGAACTGATGAAATTGGAACCTGGCATAAATCTGAAAGCCAAGCTGTGTGACATTGGCAAGGAACCGGCTTTTTGTGCCAAGGCCACAGTAAGAATATTCTTATGATATTTTTTGCGCTGCTATTTTGATTTGCTTTGAAAATACTCCTTTTTTGTGATGCACTGTATAGTAGTAGCAAGAGAAAAATAATTCAAGATCTACACTATTTGCAAAAGAAAAAATACACACTATTCCAACAAGAAATAAATGGAAGCAAAATCGCCATCTCCCAGAAGTTCGGGAGAGCAGGTCATAGACGATAACTTCCTGCTATGTTTTAGTCTGGCTCATTGCAAGTTCATTAACATGTGTTAGCCACCAAAAGTATCAGAATTGTTGTGACGTAAATGTTTTTGTATAGGTTCATTCAGCAAGCCCCTTTAGATCAAAACACTTAAGAGCTGTAAAGGATAATCTTTATAAACTAGAAACAGACAACTAAAAATACCATATCACAAGGAATAATGTAAGATATTACTTGTATACATGAGTCATAATGTAAGATTTTTCCATTTGACTTTAACATTTTTTTTAAATCACTATTTACATAATGTTGTGCAGTAAAATACTGGATATTAAATTAATCAAGTGAAAACACCTGTACTGAAAATTAACTACAATAAAATGCCAAATTTCACCATGAATAACAATACAATGTAAAAAAATGTTCATTTTCACAGCTTTGTATGAGGTAATTGAGAGCCTGCATTTAAAATTTTATTTTGAAGAACGGTGACAGTCATGAAAAATGCCTGTCCTTTCATGTCACTTAACGCTCTTCCCTAAACCATGAATCTTTCCAAGAATCAGAGTCTTGCAGTAATACAATGAGCTAATGTAAATGGATTACTTGCAACGTTATCATCTCCTGCCACCCATAGCAGGGCAGCAGACACTGTAATCACTACCTTTGCACCCTGTGTATGTTTAAGACAGCATGCTTCTGCACGATAACTCCAAAAACAATTCAATATAATCGCACCAAAGTTTGTACATTCAAAGACACATAAGACGATATGCCAACAGTCAACGAAATGTCTGAGATAATTTGCAGCTGAATATTTTATCGTTGCCAGCCAAAATTGGTAATTTCCACATTTCTGAGACAAAGCTCTTTTTTGGTGCTGAGAGAATTTAAATCCCCTTGAAAATCCTAAAAGGTGACCATGTCTGTACTACTAAATGACGGAATTACAGTTTAGGTCATACCTTTCACCTGGTGTTCTAAACCATAAGGATTAACAAAGGCTGTACATGAAACTTTCACCTGGTAATCCCACTGCTGTACAACTTCATAATACCCTAAAAAAATCTTTATAATGGAAAAAAAATCAATATAAATATGCAAACAAGTAGTTAGGATTACAGAATACTGTGAAAAAGCAGTAGCTCTTATTGGGAGAGTAAATCTAATAAGACTGCAGGCAGCTCAGAGATCTACTTTCTTGATTTGAGAAGCCATTTAGGGCTACGAAAGCACACTGAACTTTCAGACAGGCTAGGATTATCCTGTTACAAGATTTATGTGGTTTTAGGGAAGGTAATTGGTTAAACCACACTGACGTAATCAAGGTTTCTCGAGTAGGAAAAAAACAGCTTGCGAAATTAAGTCTTTCATCTTAGAGGATAATTATTTTCATCTAGCAAAAATACAACACATGCACACATCATTCAAGATTAACTTACAAAATATTTTCCATTTAATGTTTTTAAAAAGATCCCTATATTTAATTGAACCCATTTACTAGCTTTTAAGCGTGACTTACAAAACCAGCGAAGAACCTAAAACCTTTCAAAACAACAAATAAACTACAAAATAAGTGTACACTGTAGTAAAATATTTAATACAAAAACAGCGTACACTGTCCAATGTGCACAAATTACTTATTCTGTACATGTGCATATGACTATATATACACATCCACACATCAAAGCAAAACAAAATAACATTTATAAGCTAAAATAGTTATTAAATAATAATATAAAATGTACATTCTTTCTCCATAAATAAACACATTTTAGAATAATATATAGAAATATCCCTTTTTGTTGTTTATATTTTTATATATGATACATTGAATAACCTTGAAATGTATGAAGCTTGATAAATAAATTCAAGCAAACATTACATGGTACTTCACTTTAAAAATATCCTGGAGTTCATTTCATAAACTCCCCCTACAGGCCTGAACTAGTCAAAGGGCTAAGATGGACAAGTGTATAGTATATGGATCGCTGACATTTAAAAAACAGCACGGCATTCCTTTGTTTTATATACATCTAGTGTGACAGACATTTGTCACAGCTAGCCAGTGGAATTTCTGGCATTGCAGCACACAGAAAAACACTGAGTGCTTTCTGCTGAAACAAACTGAATTGCTCGGCCATACAAATGAGCATGCCTTGTATTTCTAGTCCGAATAATCTTTGCAGCTCAAAAATAAATCATTCTGAAGCGCACTGAGGCTGTGTTTACTGTAACAAATAAAAGGCATGATTTCCTTTTCCCTTGGGCTAGAACCTTCTTTATTATCAATTAAAAGCTATGACTGCACATATTTTAGCCACACTGGAAAAACTGTAAAAATTACCACTTGCCATTAAACAGGAATAGCACAGCCAGCAATAATGTCATGCACGTACAAAAGCTGCGCTGTTCCTATGTTTCTGTATGTACGGCACTGCTAATGCACTTAAAGAGAAGCCAGTTTTCTTTTAAAACAGCTCCGAATCCAAATTTCAAGTCACTCACTAACAGCGAAAGTCAGCGAATGCCAGAGGGTCTGGCTGTGTCAAAGCTAATTGAACTACGGTTAGAGGGTGAACGACAGGAAGATCTTTTGAATGCAAATTTTAAAAAAACATACTGAATCCAACTAGATGGTATCAGGCACAGCAAAGTAACTATTAGAAGCTTTGAACACTTTTTTTTTTTGGAATGCGACTCCTTAGCTGCCCCCAGGCTTACAGAAGTTATTTCTGATGGTAATGGGCGCTGGAGTGCTATCCTGGTATCCTGTCAATTTGGTCCAGACACACCAGTCATCAGCTTGAGTCGCTGAATGATGGAAATGCCACAGGCATCCAAGCACAGCTCAGCAAGGACAAAAATGCAAAGCCTCCCTTTTGTTAACAGGACAGCAATGCCTTACGCAAAGTTCACCTAAGAGGATGAGCAAAATAATTTCCTGCAGTATGGAAATACCCAGCTTTCAAGTTTAAAAATTTTCACTTGGCAGCATTATATTTTCTTCTTTTAAATTACATGTTTTAGAATTTTGTGGAAAAATGACAACTTTAAAATTCTCCACACTAATAAATCTGCAAAGTGCTGAGGAAAAAAATGACTGGTTTACAAATAAAACAAATTACATCCTTTATGTATCCCTTTGTCAAATAGTATTAACTAACAATTCAAAAACATAATCCATTAAAAAGTAATAAAGAAAATTATGCCACAACATTAACCATAGTATATATATTTTTAAATAAAGCTTAAATATTATTTAATGTATTTCATATTATACTTTAAATATATTTGACCAATGTAAACAAAAAATTAAACTTAAGCATAATTTGCAATAAAAACTATAATGTAAATATATAAATTCCCTACTGAATTTTGTCATTAACAAACAGTGCTATTTCCGAGTGCTGCAATAATGTAAAAAATACAATGTATGCAGTACCAAAGACATCATCCAGAATGAAGTACTAAATTTCACCTTCAACTGAAAAAAGCTGTCCTCTCTTAACCACCAAAACTGACAACTTCAAAAAAAAATATTAAAAAGAAAACACTTCAACAAGCGCTTTGAGAAGCCACCTTTAAAGGTGCTATATAAAATATAGTTTATTACTAGCGTTTAAATCTCTGTTCTTTGTCCTTGCTGGAAATGTAGGCAAAATAAGCACAAAAAATAGTGGTGAGTGATGTAAGTGTTCAACACTTTTTTTCTTGGAAAACAACACTTAAACTAGCCTGGTTAAAGAGGTTTAAAGCGAAGCAGCAAGAAAAGTCAGAAAATTAAAGCTGGAGTCTGATTTGCAGAACAAACAGAGGTAAAAGTCTGAAAGCAGCTGTGCAAGCCACGCAACAGAGTGAAACAACCACCACAAGGATCCCTGAAGGCCTATCAGATTAAATGGACAGGTCCTGAGACTCCTGCTCCCAATTTTTAAATAAGAAAGGGTAGACCTTAATCCCAGGGTGTGAATTTTCGTGTTAATAATGTACTCCTAACAGATTGTGAAAACTAGTGACAAGACCAACAGGGGCCTGTTTTGCTCAACACACGTTCTCTTGTCAGGCTGTGATTAATGCTGTGCTCTGTAGAGGGAGACATTACATCCGGGCTCAAACACAAACTAAATTTCACCCAAGGGCAGGAATCTGATTTAAACATCTCTATTTGGAGTGACATTTGTCCTCTGTTTTCAAACCGTTTCCCCAGAAACTCCTGTGAGTTGACTCGATGACCCAAGAGCAACCCATTGCTTCTGGCTTGTCATATTTCTGCTCCTCATGGCAGAATCAGCAAAGCCAGATCAGTTGAGTATGATGCAGTGTTTCACTCACTAGAGAGGCTCTCATAGAGACAACAGCAGGTGCAGAAGTGCCAGTTGCTGCGCTGGTACTGGCTCTCACAGCAGTCAAGATTAAATTCACAGATGTACTAATGCAACTTAATGGTTTTTGTGCGTTGTTTCAACAATGGATCTTTGTGCAAAGTGCAAAGATCTTCCTCTGGTGATTTCCACATTTCTGTGGCATGGCACAAGAAGTCTGTGGGATCAAACACACTCTCAACCACAGCTCGCATCATTAAACAGTGGGTTAAATAATGCTTCTGTATTAAGACGAGTAAGTTTGCAAATCAGTAAGACCTCCCTAGATGCAGAATAAAAATAAGCATGAAAATGTGGCACAGCACAAAAGATCTTAAGTTCTGCTGATTTCTATTTATTTTATACATTAAAGATACTTTTTTTTCTCTTCAGCAACCTTGGTAATTGAACAAATCAGCACAAATCTGCAGGGACTGTGATAATCACTGCAGTTCACATTAAACCAACTACAAATGGTAGCTGCATTAGTTTATCAAACCACATTTCTTTTGTAATTATAAGCAAATTGTATTTAAGTTTGCTATGTGCCTCCAAAGAAATCAATGGTGTTCCGCTGTAGGCTGCACTTTACCTGCAGGTGGTAGTCATTGTGCGGACTTCTAATAGTACATAGCCTTCTTTATTATTATGCGTTGGAAATAATTGTTTTGTAAATAACAGGCCTGGGTGGATGAACTGCTCCAAGGCTTGATGCAATAAACTTTGATGAAAATACGAGATTGTTATACACATATTTCACACACCCTAATGGTCTCGAAGTCCTAAACAGGACCGTGAGATACTGTCCAGAGTATACTCCCATTAAGGGCCAATCTGACCTCTGTTATCTGTTGAACAGCAGGCCACTGCTGATGTTTTCTGCACTCATTTGATGAAACATTCTTAGGGACACATTTTGCTAAATTCTTCGCAGACATAACGAGATTTTGCCACAGCAAAGGCAAACCTCAGAGTATGACCTGAGGGAAAGAGCAAGTTATTAGGACTTCACTCAAAAAACAATTCAATAGCAATGACAAAAATAATAAAATTTGAATGCAAAAGCTTCCAGGTTTGAGACCCATTTTAACAGGACACAGCATTCCCACCTGCCACATTAGGTTGCCTAAACTCAGAGCTAAAGCGCTGACTGTTGAATTGTTACAGTGATCAAAAGGTTATCTAAATCATAAATGTTCTGTCAAATGACTCACAAAGGTACGAGTCAAATACGACTCGGATGGGGGTAAACCCATATCAATTTCATGAATTACACTCATTTTTTCCCCAAAAAAAACCACAAAAACAACAATAGTAATGAGTAACCTAAGTTTGATAAAAGGCCCCTGAAAGCGGCAGAACAGATTATTGTTTTTTTCAAAGATAATTTTACTTTGGAAATCTTTAAAAGCATTGTGTTTTAATTTATGAAGCACATTACTCTGTGAACTATGCTGTTAACCCATAGGTATGCATTCTTAATTAAAGTCACCTCATCCCTTTCGTGACAAGAAAGAAAAATCTCTTAGTTTCCAGGCTCTGATACATGGCCAACCCTGAGGATTAAAGACATGAAAAAAAAAATTCTTACATTTGAATTTTCAGTTTCCTCACTTACCCTGGGCTGAGCTGTGTAGAAAGGCTGTCAATTTTCTGACCAAGGGACTGTGCCCTTTCCTGCTACGAGCAATTACGAAAGGAAAACCGAACACTGTGGCTAAATTACATTCCTGTCTTTTGAAAACAGAGGCGAAGTGCGGGCTATTTAAGAGCAAACAGAAGAGGCTTCAACACTTCTAACTGAGCAGAGATGCAAAGCTTCCTCTGGCAGCCTGCTGCAAACATTCAGTGAGCCAGGCCACACTTTCGTCAAATATGCTTGGTGTGTAATAACTAGTGTTTATTTTAAACTTTGCCTAGGAGGTTTCATTATAATGACACCATCATTTAATATTTTCCCTAATACTGATGCAGCGGAAGACCAAAAAATGTATTGTATTGATAAACAATATGTGCATGTGTGTATGACTTAACATGTTTTAAACAGTAACTAAAGCAGCCACTTTTATTTTCATTTCTATGAAACAAACACTGAGCCAAAATTAATTTATTTTTGGACACAGGCAACCGTTACTCCTATAGAGACAAAGAGTTTGATAGATTGTGTTTTAGTTTTTAATGTGATGGAAACTCTAGCTTTTGAATGGGAAAAATATTATAATAAATATATTATATATATTATAAAATGTTTAATAATCTGACACAAATAAAATACAAAAAGACCAAGCTAGCCTAGCACACTTCAAGCCGGCTGACTTGTATATACTTGTTCCAACTAACCATCACCAAATTCCAATAACTTCAACGCTACAGACCTATATCTAAAGAAGGTGACAAAAATATTAAACTATCTGAAATGTTTGTAGAATTAAGGAGAAACCTTAAACATTTAATAGAATAAAAAATCTAAATTAACACTTTTAAACCCAAGCAAATCAATAAAAACTGCTCTGATAGTACAATCTTACGTATCTTTTTAAATGGAACAGTCTAGCAAACTCAAAGACTTAAATTTATATTAAGCATTTTATCGACATGTTTATTTTAGGGATCACTAATTACTAATACAAGAAATCCTACTTGAAAAGCTAAATAGCTGTCTTCCCTTGACATGTTGTTTGGCTAGTTAATGCTTCTGTTAATGACAGTCCTTAGGTGTGAAACATGGTTTCAGGGGAATCTGGACATTTTACAGGTGAGTGCTAATCTTCTAAAATATGTAAATATGATCCTAGACTATCCATCACATGGAATTAATGTCTGATACAATACATATTCGAATGTTTGTACGACATTTCCAACCCAGGAGGCATGTACTGTTGTTTTCTCAATGTTTTATTCACTGTTCAGTAAATTTAAGTTGTCACTAATGATCACATTTTGAATGTTACCTATCAAAACTGGTAGTTCAATCTTCTAAATACATTAAACGTAAACTGAATTTAAAACGAGTCTTGAGTCCTTTTAGCTGATTAGTCTTGGAGACGTTCACTTTTAGACAAAAGTATGATATGATATATGTAATGCCAGAATCCTATACAGCAGACACCATTAACAATATCATTTGGCATTTCTGAATATGCCACGCACGAAACAAACCTATTTTTTCTGAGGGGGTGCTAAGAAAACTCCAAATTAAACCATATGTATCCCATCTCTCAGGTTATTATTGTCCCAATAGGAAATTAATAAAGCACACAGGAAGTTTAATTTGTCATTTAGAGAGGTGGAGATCTTCCTACTGGAAACAAATGTTTCATGCAATGACTGCGGGACACACCCAAGCCTCCAGTGTTTTACTGATTGCTAATTGTAAAATAACAGTCGTAAAAGCTGCATTTTGGCCCACCAAGGATCTATACGGTGGATGTATTGCATCAAATTTGCCATAGCTGTGCTAAAGGCATGTTTATTCTCTTTGATAGAGGTTAGTTATCTGCACAGCTTGATTTCTGAAGTTAGTGGAAAGAGGAAAAGTACCTAATGGGAATTTGTCAGATTAAACACACAGACACATGCACACAAAAGAAAACAAAAATCACTGATTTGCATTCACCACCTCCTAACCACTATATCCTTCTCTCTAACCAGACCTATCTGCTCCCCTCAATTTGTTTCCTGTTGTTGAGAATAGAGACAGCTGACAAATTAACCTGCCGAGATTAAGGATGTCAGGTGATGTAATCCCCATAACACTTTAATTTTTCTTCAAGTGGTCCAATTTTATCACATCTGTATACAGAAAATATTGCACTCACCTAATTATGTACATTCCAGGGTTTTGTCAGATTCATGTCCTGAGTAGTATGAATGTAAGTGCTACTCTTCCAGGGCAATCTGTAGATTATCTCTAATAGCACAATGGCTAATGTGCTTTCCTTATAGCACTTTGAATTCAAAGCAGCCTAGTTAACGGCGACCTAAGTGTGATAATGGCAATTACATCGATATGTGGTCCTTTGACACCTCAAAAAGCTTCTTCTATAGACTACAGATGATGCAAGGAAAAAAATAAACAAGTGGAGAATTTACATGAAATTCCCTTAGTTTAAGATTCACAACTACCTACCATTACAGCCAAAGATAAAAATATTTTAAAATCAAATTTGTAACATGGATCCATTATTATGTCCACCCCCAAAACATTCTTACTTGCGTGTACGTATGCACACATATACCTGTTTTTATGAACTATTACTTAAATAGCAAAAGCACATTAAGGCTGCAATATTAACGGTCCTACTTTGTTTGCTATAATTACAAGAATAAATGCAAATATTCCTACAAGCTCTTGGCTCTTTTACACAACTGTCCACCAAGAAAACAATATTAAGCTCATAACCATCTGCCAACAGCACAAGAAAACAGCAATAAGAAATATCTGCATTTTATTTCCCAAATCTTTGCTAGGCCACATTGGTGTATTGATTTGCAAGTAGAGATGAAAAGTGAAGCAAAAAGATACTTCTTGTAAGCAGATAAACAACAGCTGCGTTCATGGAAAATAAATACGTTATCTATCTTGTCACACCCATAGCTTGTTTTTTCTTAGAAAAAGTAATATATCTCTTTCAGCCTAATACCAAAAAGATTATTTCAGTCATCTAAAACAAACAATGTTAACTCCCAGATGCAGCTTTTAAGCCTACTGTAATAAGACTGAAAACTGCTGAAAATGAAGAGCAAACGAAAGCTCCACAGATTAAATTGTTATAGTAAAGTGGAAAGTGTTTTAGGTTGATCATCTTATATCGCCCAAAAGGGGTTCAGTAGGAATATAAATTATTAGTATCCACAATCTTATTTTTTAAATCAATTAATCCCCCACAGAAGAAAACTCAACCCCCGATTTCCATTTTGCGACTGGTGGCTTTCAACATAAAGAAAAGTTTTAAGTAATTCCTTGCAGGCAATCACAATTTCATTTATAAACACACTGAGAATTCCCAGGAAGAAAAAAAGATTTTAGTCTTCAAAAGTTAAAACTTTCACAAAGTCCACAGTGGCCTACACTTTATATTTATATATATTTTTAAACTAGTGGAGAAAAACACATTACTGAGATTCTCAGTCAGCTTAAAAGGAAACAAAACCAGTGTTTCTTCTTAAAGATCAACAGACTTTCTAGCTATGAAGAACAATGCTGTTACTGAGAGATGATTGCCTGTTTCCACACAGAAACACAAAAAGTGTTGAGACAGACTGCAAGTCCACCTCCCCATTTTCCTCCTTCAGAATCTCATTCGGCCTTTCGGCCCAAGCCAAAGCAAATGGGTTACAGCCTTAAGTTTTCCCCATTGAGCCTGGGCTCTGAGTACTTTGATATGCTAATTGATGCCTTCAAACAGCAAGAATTCGCACTTGCATTAATTCAAACAATTTGCGCAGAATGATGTGAAATGGCACCTCTTTTTAAGAGAGACAGAACAAAAGGAGTGAATCACAGTGTGGCCCAGGAAATCAAACAACAGAACATTTGTTCTGCTGAATTCCTCTCCTCACTCAGATGCAGCACCTTTTTTTTTTTTACTTTTGTTGTGAACCACAAATTTAAAAGAAATCTGAAAGCATATTAACCAAGCTCTACATCAATGCAACTTCCAAAAGTAGAAACAGTAACATACCGTCGTCTTCTTAGACATATTGTGGAACACAGAAATATAATGTTACAAAGTTGTTTTTTTTAATTGTACAAAAAATGTTAAGAATTCTTGATGGAGTAAAATACATCCATATTTTCAACAGTGTAACAAGTTCTCAATTGTCACCTGAGAAATACTTAGGGCTCTTTTATAAACTTCAGAAACACCACTGTCTTCGGATATACGAATGCACAGCTACATTTCTGATTTACATTACAATATTTATATTTTTATCTGATAAGAATTTAAGTATAAATACATTCCTACTTTTTGCAGAAACCCTTAATTACTGTTGTTACCTAAACAGTGTGTATATTGTTTTTACAAATTAAAAGCAATGCTAAAATAAATTCTAGAGTAACTGCTGATGGCATTTAAAGAAATACGAAAGACTTGTTCTCCGAAAACTGTGGCTTGAATGTGACTACTACTACCTGCAGAAAACTAATTAGTTGTATTCTGAATCGATGCAACCAAGAATTTTCATTTGTTTTTCCCGTCAAGCACGGAAATTTGCAAAGGCCTAAGTGTCATCTTGCGTGCTTGCGCTAGAAATTGAATGAACCATTGCTTAATGTATCCTTTAGATCACTGACTTTACAGATCAATTCAGATTCATCGTTCATCCTCTTTGTGCATTACAAATTCGCCTGTAATCAAACATTCGTGATAACCACCCGGCAAACAAATTAAATAATTCGTTCTTATTTTCTTGCGTTTTTTGATAGTTTACACGTGGTTGACGTGAAATGCTGGGATATTAGTAAATAATATATGTGCAGTTAAAGGATCTAATTGTACCGCTGCGGCGCGCAATAAAGCGTTACCGTGGATTCAAACATGCTATGTGACCTATGCTTCGTTTTACAAGAGCGTAGTTAAAGGTGAAAAGGAAAACAGATTTTTGAGCATCCAAGAGAAAACCAATGCTCATTTAATAATTCTATGGTAATTTTAGTATTGCAGAATACTGCTAATAGTAATCTTTCTGATTTACCAGAAGCCGTCTTTATAGGATATGAACCTAGGCCCTGAATATTCAGAGGCTTTAATAAAGCCTTTAAAGCTTATTTGCTCTTTCGAACACGTATATACAAACACCGAGAGACAGAGATTAAAGACAGATATATCTACCTCCAGCACATGTAATATTTGAAAAACAACAATTATTCCTAAAACCCGTTTATTTTATAACTTTAAAAGCACAAATTCCAATTAAATGGTCCTTTACTTCTGGTACATGTGAAAGCCCTCTTTCTAATCGTTTCCATTCATTCAAACTCAGAAGGCAGCCTACCAAAATCAATCCACATCTGGTTGTGTTTTGATTAACCATTTTTCAATTAACCATGGCACTCCTTGGATCATTTTAATTACTTCGAACAGACTGGTTCTGTTCTTTCAAAGCATAATTCATGTTGAAATCTGCTTATTGTTTCTTTTATCTAAAATTCTTTTAGTTGAGCAGCTTTCAGACGCTTTGTTTACTATCAGTATTACTTAAATATACATCTTTTGGAGTATGATTAATGGGTTAACGAGCACAGATTCTGTGTATAGGAAAGCAACAGAAATCACACAATGATCTAAACAAGTCATTTAATAGTTTTGCTTCTGAGTTAGTGGACTTTGTCCCAAAAGTTAGAAGCACACAGAAATCCCCCTCACTAATCCGACACACACAAAAGCAACACAAACACAAAGACGTTTACGGGGGGAAAAGTGAAAACTTACTATAGCTCTCATCCTTACCTTTTAGGAAAAGAGTCACATGGAATACTTTTGAATGGCAAACTCAGGCAGACGATAAACTAAGCAGAAAAGCAGACAAGCTTGTAAAAAGAACTCCTCTGCAGCTCAATGCACAGTAGGAAATATAGAGACTCTGCAGTTCTGATGCATAAGCTCCACTTATCTGGGACAGATAGTGTTTTATCAGGCAGCAGGTTCTTCTTCAAGTCCACACATTCCCGCAGACTGGACACACTGCTCCATGTCAATGTACTGGTCAATCTTTAATTGAAGCAAAGTCCAGCTGTTTTTTTAAATATATGATTTCTTCTTCGCAGACCAAAAATCGACAGGGAAGCGCACAACAGCCTTCAACAGAGATAAAAAGCTAGCAAAAAGCAGAGCTCCGATGAGCTGAAATCTGAAGGCAAAAAAACTCTGCACTGCCTTTTCACTCTGTTGATGTCAATCCACTCTGCATCTCCCAGGATGACAATGCGGCCTTAAGCGTGACTGCTGAGTTTCAAGCTCCTCGCGTATTAGAAGATCCTGCTCACAGCATTCATTGAGCGCTCAGAGAATGGCTTGAGACAGAGAAACAAGCACCCAGTAAACAGTGCCAGTGCAGAGAATTGTATGCAGGCTCCCTTCTGCATGAGCTAGCTTTGAATGGGGCTGCGGCAAAACCTGACGTGGATTCCACACCAGACACTGACTCGGAGCCTCTCTTCCCAAGCACCAAAGCAACTAATCATATAAACATATTATCATGTGCAGAAAGACTAAATCTCCATTGCTTTTTAGCCCCGGCTGTCGCAAAAGAAGATTACAGACAACTGAGCACAAATGCGAAGCAGATTATCTATAAATATATGCCACTATTGGCCATTTTCCACTCCATTTGAACTGATGCTTGCCCTGCTTTTGGGTTTCGACGGCTCAATCCCTTTCACAGTAGGCAGTCCAGCCTGCTCAACCAATGACTGACGACGTATTCTTACAGTAACACTAGAGTGCTTTAAAAAAGTAGACCCCCTCTTTTCTCCAGCTGGACTCAATAAATACAGAAAAGACATTGCAGCAATGCTGGGAGGAAAACCGAGATGCCACAGAGGAGCTGTGGCTAAGACAGTCACTGACTGATGAATTTGTCATCATTCATTCCAGGCAGAGATTATCATTTTTTTTTGCACTTTGAGAAAGTGTAGAAAAGAACAGCAAATCTCACCGTCTGCTAAAAAGTTCTTGGCTAGTTTTCCGTACTATGCAGCAAGTTTACGAAATCAGTACACCTTCTCTAAAATAATGTTAAGTCTTGAAAATAACATGTTCTGCCTTTTTAAAATGTTATGGCCTTAATTCATTTGAAAACATTCTTAGAAGCACAAGCCATTTGCTGTATATTAAAATTATTTTTATCCTCAGTTTTCCTATACTGAATTGATCCCTCACCTTATTTGTTTCGTGGCCTTTCTGATTTGCACATGGAAAATTCACGAAAAGAAACAACCTTAATCACTTTTTACTGTTGTTTCCATCTATTCATGGTAATTAAAAAAAAAGTTAGAAAAATTATCTTTGGAGGACTCTGGAAGGTTTATATGTCCCAGAACAGTGCCAGCTCAGAAAGCTGGTATACACCTGGCTCCAATAAAAGGCTACTTGAAACTGCTAAGGGGAAATGTGAATTTAAGTAAAATTAACCAGGTGAAGGTGAAGGGATGAGTGGGGCATACTTCTGTTTTCATAAGCATAATTTTACATAATAATAGATATGTTTTTCTATACAATAAGAGAAAACAGATGTAATAAAGGTCACCCAATGGCAGAAATTCATATTTTGAGAAATAATGTTTATGTATAAGTACTACTGAAAGTAAAAACACATGTGGTTTCTTTAAAACAACCTTTAAGGGCTAAAGCCTTTGTATAATTCATACATGCTTTAATTCTTTCACATATCAGTCGGAAATCGCTCAGAAGCCATTTTCCCTTTATTAAATGCAAATTTTGAGAGAATGAGACAAGCAAAAATTGAGCATATGGGACTCCTTGATTAGTGCTTTAATTTTGCATTGAAAGCAAGACAAGTACTATAACATTTTAGTGTATTTTAAGAACATAAAAGGTTATGCGTCTGTAAAAGTGTTGTGACACTTATATAAAATAATAATTACACCAGTCTACTGGAAGGATTTATCTAGTACATCAAAGTTGAGACTTAATGATTTTTATTTTAGTAAATATTTCTTATATTTCAATTCACTATGTTATTTAATATGTTATTGATCAGTTTAGAAGTATTGAATACAGTCAATTCTACACAAAAACTGTGATTTTAAAAAGGCTGAAATAATTTCAAAATAAGTCAAAGGATTAATACTCTGTTTACACGTCCAAGAACAGTACAGGTTAAAAATCATGTTTATACAGTATCCATACTCCAATTAAAGGCTACTTGAAACTGTTAGAATCTTAATTTCAGTTATTTTCTTTTAAAATTCTGTTTTAAGACTCTTACAGTATCTGCATACCTGTAACTGTGCAACACATAAAAAGCATGTTAATGTCTTAGCTGCTGATTTCAATGTCCTCAGATAGTGTTTTGCAAATTAGTAGTATTTTGAATAAATACAGATTTTGCCATATATACAGTAAAATGTAGGCCTTTACAGAAAAATATGCCAAACATTCTTATAGTAATTGCAAATTAAATTGAAATGTTCCCTCTGTACTTTGAAAATGCACGTTACATTTGCTTTACGTTAAATAGTTTCTAAGCAGTCATGACAATTCCACCTCAAGTACACAGAAGGAACACATTACCTCAGTGGCTAGTAAAGATCGATGGCCTTCAAACACTTTAACCAGACTTATTTTTCAACTGTCGAAACCCATGTTTTCAATTTACAATTCTTCTCAGAAAATAACTTGCATTTCATTCAACAGAATCATGAATTATATTCCCTGCTCTCTTTCTCTGTTTTCTACTTCTTCATTCCTAATTTTAAGTCTTTTTAAGTCGCAGTGCAGGCAAACCCCTCATTGGAATGCAGACCATTTTTACACACCTTAATTGAAGGAAAGACTTCTGTCAGACAACAAAGGAAAGTGTTGAGGTAAATATAAATTCCTCTTGCCACAGTTTGTTTGTCTAATTATTATATCATGAGACCTCAGATTGTATTAATTAGAAAATGGGCCAGAAATCTGAATAATAATCAGATTTGTCTACAGGGGGATTTCATGGGTGCATAGTTTGAGTTCAAGAAAATATTCAAATCATTAGTTCAACTAGATCACCCTAACTCAAAGATTTTGTCAAGCCTGGACCTGAGAGAATGTTAATACTTAAACCTTTAATCTTCATCTGAAACCATTTAAAATTCCAAGCAAGTGTTGTATTTCCAGGACATATTATTTATTGGTCCTTCCTTAAGGATTTAAGCATTTGTTTCAATGAGCATAAAAAGATGCGAATCTTTGTTTTATTTTTAGCTAACACATTGGCTCTTGCACTGTGAAAGCGAGCTAAACCACAGAATAAAGAAAAAAATGTAGTAAAATGTTGCTGAATTGTCCTAATGCGCACTCTTTATGATTCTGGGTATCTTCTTCAATGATTATTTTGATTTCTGGAATTCTTGGCCAATTATGGCACAGAGTATCTATTGTCAGCAGATTAATTTTTCTTCTACCAGTAGAATTAAAAAATAAAGAAAATTATGTTATCCAGCTGTTATAAGCACACTTGTTCTTGACAGAAAGTAATAATGATACTTTTCATAAATGTATTACTTAGGGTATAATTAATATGCAATGGGCTGGATAAAGAAATGGAAATGACCACCTTTAAAATAACTCACATGCTTCTCACGAGAAATAGTTTTTTTCAACCTATTTTTCTTCATTGAGTCTACATGTGTAGCTTTTAAAACTGGATTTTAAGCAACCTTTTAAACTTTAAAATAATAACATAATTCTAATGGATGTGCCATTGCCTGGGTGACTACATCAAATAATAAAAACATAATTTAATGTATGAATTATGTAACTGCTACTGATAGTGAAACCTAGCTGAAAATAGGTCATTTCAAAAAAGATAATTATTTAATTATAATTATAGGCCAATACATTAGCATGCTAATTTGTTAGACTACTTCATTGCTGTTTTCATCTGCTGTGCACAAAAAAATCAAAGTAGTGCAAACGAAAATTTGTTAAAGAAAATATCACAGGTTTTAACTTAATCTGTTTTTATTGTTGACAATCATGAAGCACTCATGCAATTAATTGAAAGATAAACAAGAAAATCTAGCCATGGTTATAAATAACATAATATCTGGGACATTTTAAACATTTGGGATTGATCACCTTCACAAATCAAATTCATGAATCATTATAAGTCCCAGTTTAGTCTTGCACATGAAAAAAGATGATTATGAACCTTTAGAAGACATTTCTAAATTTAGATAGAAACAACCATTATAACAAATTGGCCATTTTTTAAAAAGATTTTTAAAAACAATGCTTTATGTAAGGTCTATAAAGACTGTTGTAGCTGGCAAATTTCCCCTGGAAACATTCAATCTGGCTACTACTTCTATTAGTGTAGTAGCTTTGTTCATATTTACATAGCCATAGGCAACACAGCAACTTGGAGCTTTGACCTCTACTTTAAGTTTCAATTCTTTAAATAGCTGCCTTCTCAACACAGCAACAGATTGACATATACTACACATTCTGAGTGGTAATTACACTTGTATCTCCATTTTATTTAATGCTCTAGTCTAATCTCTAATTTTGTCTCCCATTTCAGTGGCAATTTAGTTTAACCAGTCTCTCTCTTATGCATCAAATATTTGTTAATCCTGCTGTGGGTGGATCAGCAGAGCAATAACCTCCTGCCATATAAATGCAATTGGTTTCACTACACATGAAAAGGTTAGGCAAACAAGTGATTAAATTTGAGGAAATGTATTTTTTAGATACCTGCCATTAAGAAAGGTTGTAAAGATTCTATCATTTGTAGAGTACTGCTTCTAGAATCCTCGTCTCTCTCTCGTTCGACATTTTACTTAAAAGCATTAAGTCTGATTCACTCTATGGGTAACTGTCTGTGAAATATTAGGCTCCAGATATTGACCTTTAAGTGTTGCACCTGGTAAATCAAAGAAAGGTAAAAACTGTTATCAGTAAACTAGCTTTTTCAAGCTTTGAGTTTGATTAAACATCATTATAAAAATCTTGCTAAATCTATTTGTAAAGTTTTCATACTTTTTTTATGGCCCCCTAAATTTAACTGTAACAAGTTAAAACTACATTTTAGATTGTACACAAATCAGCATTAATCTCTGAAGAATAAACATACCATTCAATATATTGCTTTTGCTGCTGAGTATAAATTTTGCATCCGGATTAACCATTAAAATATCTAATTTTCCTGTAATTGTAAATCTCCTAAAAAATCAGAATAGGTGTAAAACATGAACATTAAATACAGAATATACCATTAATAAAATACTGATTTAGTTTTCCAGTATGGATTAATTTGTTTTCTCATTTTCAAAAATATTCTTCCAGAATTTTGTTTTGTCTGTGAACAAGCTTTTTTTTATACTGCAGATATACATCATGTACATATACTGTATGTGCACAGAGCAACAGAGAATATACGTCAAAGTCATTTTATGTAAAGCTTGCCACCTAAGCATAATTCATTCACTTTTTGCATTGACACAGAAACTCAAAAATCAAATTGTTTGCATATATATATAGTAGTTGATGTGAAATTCACATTGATAAAAGACAATCTGAGAACTGTTTATTCAAAACATTTTACTATTGCCTGATAAATGTATTTTCAACAGTGTGTGCAGGAATTAGTCATTCTGTATTATTCTATCACAAGTATAATTATAATTGCTAACCGCAGGAAGTTATATTTGGCCTTTTAAACATTGCATCACTTGATGAAAATGTACAACACGCAACAATTAACTTGACCTACTGATCAATAAGGGATTATGCATTAGACTATCTTAAACCATTTTGAATCAATAGAAAACCATTCATTTTTTTCTTTCTTTTTTAATTATATCAACAAACCCATGTAGCACAGACACACTTTTGCAGATTGGTTATATACAACATTTATATGTAATACTATATATAATTAAATATATTTATATAAAGTATGCATACATTTATATGAATGGATCCAAATTTGGTGTAAAAAATATAACAGATTTTACCTAAACTTGTGAAGTTATGTTTACTTCTTTTCACAAATAATATTTTTTAACAAGTCCTCTCGATTGGCAAACTATCTGATTACCTACCCTAAATTTAATTGAAATAGTTATCCTCCATTCAAAAATGTTAATGTGTCTGTAGTTTTTTGTTTTCCTAGGAAACTGTACTTATGGCCATTTCACAGACAGGAAGTAATTTTTAAACAAAAAAAAATCAAATGCTCAGGGTTTTACATCAAATCAGGTCTGTGGACTACAAGTCTACATTGGTTTCTGGCTTGCACAACTGTCAAATAACTCGACTTTAAAAAGAACAAGCTATATAAACAAATCATTCCAACAATGTCCCATGATGTAAACACAGAAGTACCCCATTTTAGTTTAATAAACTATGTACTTTTCATCTGCTCTGCAATAAAATACTTTGTCCCTAAAACCCTGGTATTTCTCTCTTTTTTTTGTTTTACAACTAGTTTATATGAAAGAGAATTCCTCACACCCCCTGCATTCCAGCAAGAAAACAAATGTAAATGCTGATCTATTTAAACAAAACTTCAACAGCTCTGTAGTTAGTGTTTACTTAATCCCAAAACTATTTTAAATATTTTTTTTCAGCTAAAACAGCATATATGAATGTAAAACAATTAATCTATCTACTTTGTCTTATGTTTGAGCCTCACTTCAGAGAATATATCTAAACCAGAGGTTGCATGCTGTTTATGAAGACCTTAACTGAGAATCAGATTGTTAGAAATCCATGGATCATTTTTGTTGGCACATCCCTACTGTTCGATGTATTGTTCTGTACACTAGGTGTAAAATCCATATTCAGATGCTCCTTACTCAGACTGTTAGTAGTTTCCAAATGAAAACAGATGTGTATCACTGGTGTCCCATCAAATAGCTGATATATGGTGGCCCGTAACACGGTTCAGCAGAGGCCAACAGTTCTAATTTGCTTCACTTCACAAAGATGTGGTCTGGTTTGTGTAAATGCAGACACTTTTTTTAAACAAGAGAAAAAGAACGCCAATCCTCTGTAAAACCAAGTATGCTACCCTCAAGGCTAATATAAAATAAAGAAAGATACCCTGGTGCAGTTTCCTACTTTTATGGATGTTTAACTCTAAACAAAACCACTCATACTTTGAAAATAATGTCAAAACCACACTTCTTTGTCCCATCCAATAAACCAGAAAGCAGGATTTTATTTCACTAACTACAAGTAATAATCTGCCTTTTTAATACTACCTACAGTATATGTTTACAATAATTAGAAAGAGTCACCAAATGATCTTCTAAAATTGTCCGCTAGGGACAGACTTACATTAAAATTAGCACCAGTGGGTCAAAAAATTGTTTTTTAAAAACCGAACACATTTGTAAGAGTAATCACAATATCTTCAGGTTAAAAATATCTGTTTTCACAGAGAGTATTTCTATGCATCCTAGTCAGGGATTGATGGCAGCTTCTCACTTGAGTGAGGAAGGCAGCTCACTTCAATTCAGTGGATGAGACAACAATTTACACAATGGAACCGCCATTTTCAGAACACATTCAAGCATGAATGCCATTCTGGTTTTATCCTGTGATGTGTGTTGCTGTTTAAAATGTGCTGAAAGGTTGAAAAAATGAAAAAAAGTATGAAAGTTTTATTTTCCTGAATGTGGAAAATTCCCCCTTCTCTTTAACCTCAGTTAAGGCCATAGCACAGATAGTGTACTATGATAATCAGGACATTTCTGTTTTTGATGTAGTAATAACTGTTCACACAGGAACTAATACATTCACGATTATCAAAAAATTGTACATTGTGAATTCATTTTTTGACATCTGGACAAACATTTTAACAGATTTATAGAACTTTTTCTGACTCCAAGTGTTTATTTTGCCACAAAACATTTTAAAGTGGCATCGAAAGTATAAACGTATCTTAAATGCAAAAAAAACATTTCAAATAGTTATCACTTTTAACCAGATCACGTTTAGCTAACTATAGTGGAATCTTCTCGTAAACAAATCTACACTTCTGAATAGGTGTCTTCTGAATAGGTGAGGTTGCTGAAGTTAGTTACAAATCATGATCACAAACAGAACTGGTGCATTCAGTTTGGCAAAGTGCCCAACAGGATTCTACTGCCAGACGAGATGACCAATCCCAGTGTAGAAGCTGCCAACAGCAAGGATGTATTTTAACAATAGAGCAATGGTACTGTAGACATACTACTCTCTCAAATACCTGAGAAAATAATGCAAAGTTTTCATTTATCAGGATAATCTAGCACTGATAATTAGTGCTCTGAGTGAACTCCCTCTTGTAAGAGAAGAAAAACCCATCAATTGTTTTTGCTAATTAAGATGAATATTATCCCCATGAAGTGAACCAAAAACTTGTATGACATCAGAAATCCCCTAAGAGATCAGTAATCTTCAAGAATAATTGCCTGAATTTTTAATTGAGGGAAAAAATAATTCTTCTTCTGCTATACATAATTGTAGATGCACTATCCCCCATGTAATTGTGTATTCCTATTAATTTTACTAATTTAAAAGTAACTTCCATGTGGTCGTATGAAAGACTCCAATTATAAAACTTTTAAATACATATTGCTTATTTCCATAAAACATTATTGCTCTAAATATATTTCAGTGACTGTTCAGCAATGCATAAAAAGAGCTAGAAAATTAAATCAATACTATTACCAGCTCAAAACTAATTTTAACAAACCGACAATTACTAGACCTCTTGGGACCGCTTTGGAGGTTTTGAAGAACCTGAATTTGCTCCTGAGTCTGAACTCTGGCTTTTTAAAGAATTTTTATGAATTAAGTTAAACCAAGGACTAGAACATTTGGTCATCAAAGATTAGATCACAAAAAGGCACTTCTTGCAAGTGTCCTGACTAAAATCCTCTTTAGGCTTCCACAATCTGGGGATCCTATTGTTCCCCTTTTATTCAACTGGTGAAGTAATTTCACCATATCACCCTGCAACACCCAACTGACAACCCACTGAAGCTAAGCAGGTATAAGCCTGGTCAGTACCTGGATGAGAGACATCCTGGGAAAGCTAAGGGTGCTTGTGGAAGCGGTGTTAGTGAGGTCAGTAAGGGGTGCTCAACCTGCAGTATGTGTTGGTCCTAATTTCCTACTATAGTGATGGGGACACTAGACTATAAAAAGGTGATGAGACATAAAACCTAGGTCCCATTGGCCCTTATCAGTCATGGCCTTCTAATAATCCCCATCTATGATTTTGCTTCATCACTCTGTTCTCCTTCCACTGATAGCTAATGTGTGGTGAACATACTGGTGCACTATGGCTGCCGTTTCACCATCCAGGTGGATGCTGCACATTGCTGGTGGTGGATGGGAGTTCCCATTACTTGTAAAGTGTTTTGAGTGGAGTGCCTAGAAAAGCATTATATAATTATTATTATTATTATTATTATTATTATTATTATTATTATTATTATGAATAATAATAATAACAATAATAATAATAATAACTCCTCCTGATCTGCTGTGTAGTGGGACTGCTGGAACATAATGGCTGCTGTGTATCCCCCAGTGAGAGGTTCCCTCCTAAACACAAAACGCTTTGGGATGCTATGACATTATAACTACTAAATCACTGCAGGTAATTAATATTATGACACAGTAACAGTTTGTTTTAGTTTTTCAAATGGTCATCTGGACCAGCTGCTGTACACTGTGAATAAATTACAGTTTCAGAAAAACAAATACATTTTTGGAGAAAACATGGCACATATCCTATGATTCAAAAGAGACAATTTCCCTGGCCAAATTAGGCTGACATAAATCTTTCCAATTCAATCAGATAGTTGTGCTGATTAGTCATGTACATCTTGGCATTGACTAATGCAGATGCATACATTGGAAAAAGAAAAGACAGATAGCATGGCTTTTTTTGAGAGCAATGAAGTAAATTGTTCTTCTGTCCAAATTTCAAGGGAGACATTCACAATCATTCCTAATTATTGTAGCATGTGAAAAGTGGGGAGCTGTTATGGTAAGTGGAATATGTCAATGCTCTTAGCTTCCTGGATTGTGTTACACAAAAGAAAACTTGCTGATTCTCTGGGTTTACTTTTGGAGCAGTTGGTTAAACTAATCAAGTATTTTTTCAATTTTCTTCTTCTTTTGTTTCACATGTCTATTTTTGCTCTGCTTTGATTATTTTTGAATGAATGGATATGATGCCTCTTTTAAACAATTGTCATTCCACACACCCTTTCCATTTTGTAGCACTTCAAAAAGAAATGCTTGACTAACCTGGGCACATTACTTCCTTTCCACAGTGATGCGTCTGACACTCCACATGCAGCTCAATGCCAAGATCAGTCACAAGAGAGCATCAAAGCTAAATTACCCCTAGTTTCATTAATGGTGATAAACTTGTGTGTTTACTAACACATCAAGATAGACACAGCACAAAAAATACTTAATTCTGATCTTTACTTTAACATTTCTTTTTCTCATTTGACAATCACAATAAATTCGATCAATTCTTTTTTATTTCTGTTAATTTTATTTCTTCAGTAAAAATAATTTGACAAACAGGGTAACTTTAAAGTTCATTTTTAGTGATGGTTCTGTTATTAAACCCTAAGCTGTCACCCCAAAAGTCATGCAGATTCAAGATTAATTTTGGATGCATTTGTAAAGTGTACATTTTTAAAAGAAAATAATATTGATTGATATCTCTGCAAGGAAACAGCTCACAGAAGAACTTACAGAAAGAGTAAAAATATTGAAAAGCACAAGAGAAGTAACTGATGCACTCTGAGTAGCATCTGTATTTTTATGTATCTAACATGAGAAAGTAATGAAACCATATAAACATTTGGAAGCTAATTCCTCAGCAAATAATTTATGGTACCATTCACTTAAGAAAGATAAAAAAATGTGAATGAAAACCTCAGGTCCATGATATATATTTTTTTAATCAGTTACATCCCAATTTAACCAATGTGTAATTTTGAAATTCTGTTTATAAATGAGGGCTCTCCAATGTTTTGTCTACTGTAGAATATACACTTTTATAATGTCTCATGACTATCATGATTCTTTTGCACTACCAGTGCTTAATAGGAAACAACCTTAGAAAAAGTTTATGTACTTTAGATATGGTTTTGTGTACGTGATATTTTGAAGTAACACTATGGCAACATATCATATCATATTATAGCCGAAGCTGCTACGGGCATAACTGCAATTTACCATTTTAAATAGTGCATGTTTCTAAGTTGTATTTACATACAAAGGACAACAGCCCGACAGGTAATTTCCTTTGCTTGTTTAACATGTTAGAAAAAAAAACACAGAAAAATAACATGTTTATGAATAGTTTGACCTCAGGGGTTGGAGGTTTTCAATGATTTAGCCCATCTGGTTGTTTTCAGCAGATGTTTTCACCAAAGGTTAAATATTCTGGGTCAAGCACCATGATAAATTTGAGTCTCTGTTATGATTTCTGGATAAATGAGTAAAGGGTATGTGCAACATGCACCATTGTTATGTTGAATACTTTGATCTTCATCTGGAATAGACAATATTAGACTATAGTTTCATGGTAAAATAGTCTAACCACAGTTTGTTAGAATGGTGCTATATACTTGCTTGCTGAAGATGGAAAATTCAAACATATTCACTGGACAACATGCTAAAGGCAGGAAAATAAATCATAGTCCTAGTGATTCACATCTACAAGTCTGGTTGTTTAAGTGATTCATGAGCTTAATAAAAATGTAATTATTATAAAAAAACACAAATAAGCTTCTTACAGCCTTTCTAATTGTTGTTAAATACCAATAAATTGATATAATAATAATAATAATAATAATAATAATAATAATAATAAACTTTTTTCTAGCCACACAAGAGTTTAATATTTTTAGAATTAATTTGCCAGTACTCCAACATGTCTGTGGTATACATCTAACCCTGCAGAATTAGTTGGGGAAAACTTACTGTTTTTTATCTTTCTCACCAAATCCAGGTCTCTGCTGAAAGCCTTGCATTGTGACAACAATGGAGACCTAGAAAAAGAAACAAACATACAGATCATTATTATTGAAAAATGAAACTCAAGACCACAAAAAAATATGTTATCGGCTTTGAAAGTAAATCCCATAAAGGCTATCCCATTTCTTTTTAAAAGTAGTTGTCAACCAATATCTTATCTGAACACATTTTCAAACACTTTTAACTGCATAAGAATTAAAAACTGATTTTGAATCACAAGCCTAATGATAATGTACAAATTGTACTTGTAAGATACATTTTCTTTTTAAGTTTAGAATATTTTCCTCCAGATACCAGATTTTAATGTCTCTCTGTATCTGAATATTTCCAAAATGCATTATGGTACTTAACTTTCATCAGATAAACAATGATTTTAAAAGAGAAAATATGTAAAATTATTTATTGAGCTGTGATTCCAGTACATCATTTACAATACAAATATTCATACAAGAGCTTTGGTTGCACAAAAGTACCAAATTAAATAAAGAAATACTGAATGTGTCATTAACATTTTTTATTAACAAAAATGCTAACTCATTTTGAATGAAACAGTAATATCCCATGACCATTTCAAAGAAAACAATGCATACATTTTTAGATTTACATTAACAGGTTGAGGGACCTTATATTTAGATACACATTTGGTGAAAGTTACGGTTTGATTTGTCTCAAAAAGAAAGAAAGAAAGAAAGGTTTGGCTCAGTTCTGTGATTTTAACCTAATCGTTACATATATGACTAGTTCAGAATAAAAATAAAACCCACATGTATTTTATTTAAATATTTTTTAAATATAGAATATTTGTAAAAGGTTTAGTCAAATGAAACTCTGTTCACACAAAGTCTTATCAATTCCATCCAATAACACACGGATACAGCCAGATGATATGAAATATTTACTATCACAATGTTTACCCTCTTTCAAAAAATGTTTCTAGTAGTGCAGTAATTAATACAGAGGTAATGATGTCAGATAAATATTTTATAAATATTTTATACTTGCAGCACCAGCCTAAGTTATCAACTTCCAAATTGATCAAGACATGTTTGAAGTTTGCTCTGCTTCAGTTGATACATAGTCAGGAGGATGTAAATAATCCATAATTTATGCAGTTTTTATTTTTGAATTTATGTGTCAAATATCAGACGAAAGCAAATTGGTGTTCCATTCTGTGTACTAATTTGAAAAAAAAGATTCAGATATTTGATTGAGTTTAATTGCCAATTTAATCCTTCAATTGCAGCCTACAGTGAATGTCAAACATTTTCCAAATTTTTCATTGACAGAAGGTAAATGTAATTTCCCCAGTGACAGTGATAAATTATTGTCCTGTGGCTTTTAGTGGTGACTAGATTGTTTTCTTCATAGCAAAAGCACTTCAGGAAGAGGAAATGACTGATGACACCGACTGAGGGGATATTATGATATCTCTCACACTGTTTTAATTTGTTTATGTGTTTGGCTCCTTTCACAATTTTCCTTTTCAAAGTGTATATGTTTTATACAAATACTACATATGAGTTGGTTTGGAAAACACCGAAAGACGTTATCTGACAATTGTTCTTTTGGGCATCACCAAACAAGAGTACCAAAACAAACAAATGCAACTACAACCTCAGAAACAAAATGTCTTATCAAGCAATGTGACTTATCTGGCTCCTGGGTTTTCGACTTACATAGACTGGCATTTCAAGCCTGTATTATCATTCTTGTTAAAATTAACATATTTGAAACTATTTTGTGCATGAGGGAAAGTAGAACAATTGTGTTTTCATCATTAGACGACAAACATGAGAGACATTTTGAGATTCTTAAACAATGCATCCATCCATTTTCTAACCGATGTTATCCAATACAGACACAAATACGCACACACTCACAGCAGAGGCCAAATTAACCTACCAGTATGTCTTTGGACTATGGGAAGCACTTGGAGGAAACCCACAAGAACACCTGGAGAACTTAAAAACTCCACGCAAAGAGTACCGCAGGAAAGAACCCAGAGCCCCAATGCTGCGAGGCAACGGAAGTAAACACAACATCACAGTTCTGCCCTTCTTAAACCATATGGAGCGCTAATATCTTCTGTTCTTTCAAGGACCTGAAGATTTGGGCAATTGACTGGAACAGGGTGCAAACTATTTTCAGAACCTAATTGTTAACATTTTAGATTGGAATTGCAATTGTTATTTATTAATGTTTTAGAAATGGAACATGTCAATCACATATTTGTAGAGTGACAAAAATAAAACAACAACCTACTGTCTACTGTAAACGAAGTGTAGATTAATAATAAAACCCTAATCCTTTTCATATCATCAACCATATATTTGACCCTAGCCTGAGGGCTATTTGCAGAATGTAATATCAACTGGCTTATTTTCAAAAGTGCAATATTATAACCCCTAAAGTAACATAATAAATGTGTTTGGGGGGGGGTCACACAATTTGTTAAAAGTATATAATATGATATATTTATATAATATTAAATAATTGTAATTACATGCTCTCCATTTACCAACCTATGTGAACAAGTTATGAGTAATGTTAATTACTGGTAATTATGGTAATGAGAAGTATATCAAAAAGAGAAAAAAACTTTTGCTTCATGCGGATTTGTATGAACTTCAGTGTGAGGATAAAGCATTATTTTGTCCATTCTTGTATTAGACAAGAATGAAAGCTTTGTCATTTAACAGAAGTGATGTTAGCCAATTTCTGCATAGACTTCATTTTTTTTTAAATATTAATCACCTAGTAACAAACAACAGTGCATTTTAACAAGATGTCTTACATGAGGCATCTTTCTATATAGTAGAAAGTGTTCAAATCCCTTCCAATTTCTTCTACTAACGGAAACTACCAATGTGTGTCCCTGACAGTACATACAATTACATGTCCCACATCATTATTTAGTCTCATAGTACAAGCTGTCATATTTTTTTATGTCTCCTTTTTTTCTTATCTTATTATTGCTCCTGAAGAGGGCACTACTTTCTAGAAATTGCTATATCTTCAAATGATACTCAGCACCGGGTTTGTGTTTATAGTTTATATTGAAAATGACAGGCTTTGGATAGACACTAGTTTTAAAAAAAAGGTATAATAAAACCTTTTTACCTGACTGCAGACCAGAGCAAGGTCATTTAAATTGTATACCTGAAGGTACTCTGTTATAAAATTGGGAGTGAGGAAAGTAACTTTTCTTTGCATGAGGCATCTTCTATTTTTGATCTTTAATATTGTGGTCGGCTTATATCGTCAACTCAACTGACTGTCAAAACTACTGAAGGAGGCTAGATTTAATTAGCGCATTTCATCTCAATCGCTATGGCAACATTTAGTTTCTTCAGCAGCAATGCATGCTCTAATCAGATATTTCTCCCCTTGTTGCTCCACATACACACAGCAGCGGCAGTGTGGTGAGAATTTACAGCCAAGCCCTGATCTCTCTGATAATAACTCCCTGTGATTTAGTGCTTACTTCTTTATCCACACACAGGCAGAGGGGATGGGACCCTGTTGACAGGGATGGGAGCTTTGCTAAGCCTCCTAGTCAACTGAATATTTTAATACATTATTCTTCTGATAGCTCAGGAACTGTCAAGTTCCATTGAACATAATGAAGCTTGCTTACTTTACGTATCACAGTCTTTATTAGCTCCAGTTTATCCTTCACCTTAGATCTTCTGAGATGCCCTGAAAATATATATCTAACATTTACTGGTAAATTTCAGAAACAAGGACGAGTCTTGGTTACCTTTTTGAAACTCTTTGATTGAAGGAGGTATCTCTTTAAGAGTGTCTAGGCAGCTTTTAAAAGAAACTGCAAGTGTAGTGGTGGTATTTGTGGATTCCCACCAGCTCTCTAGGTGACCTAGCTGTCTGCATTTTTCTCTGATTCACAATCGAGACCCAGAGAATATTCTGATGACTATGGTCATGTGGCCAGTGTGTGGACGACAGTGGGCAGTTCCACCCTGAGCTAAAGGGTCAACTTGCCGGAATGAACTAATTAAATCACAGCTGTTGTGCTTGGGACAAAGGGGAATGTGGTCCTCTCTGTATTAGTCCTTAGAGTAAGTTGCAATAGGGAGCTGATACTAAAAACCTACACAAAGGATGAGGGGACAAACAGGCAGGGAGAGATTAGGCAATTCACATTTCTGGGATAAATAGACAATTTCTAAATGTATATATATACTGTACTTAATGTATATATATATCTTTACATATTTGTCTTAGTTTTTGTTAAAGTAAGGTCAAAGAGAAACAAAGCAGCCTGAATTGGCTTCATCCCTTTCACTTCAGTACCTCTAAGAAAAACAATATATTTTTTAAACAAAAGAAGAATCTGATGCATAGAAGGAGTGCTGCGTTTTCAAGGGTTAAACCACATGAGATACAGCTCTCAGAGATACCCCACAGACACTCCATAATGAAAATTCTCATTTTCATTTCTATAAGCCCTTTTGAGTTACTTTCCATAGCTAAACCAAGATAATTGGTTTTTCAGCTAATTTTGAGACCGTTTAATAATACCTCCTACCAGACGTCTCATGTAAACACAGCTAGAGGAAACATCTTGGGTAATGGAAAGTGACCTCCGCGTGGTAGTGAGCTCAAAATCATACAAATCATACTTTTCCTTACAAAAGAGATCCCTGCTGTTTGGGTTTTACGACTGCCATGCCAGCTCCATTGGAGAAGATTGGATTAGAGGGCCGGCTGGCAGCGCTGTGGATTCCTGGTTCACCACTTGGAATTTTATGTAAATTCCATTACAGTTCATGGTTGACATAATCGAATAGATACAACACAGCCAGAGGTTTTCCTGTCAGCAAATTTCTAAGAACAACCAATACTTGCACTACCTGAATGCCTTCTTTTAGATGCTTTAGCAGTAGTAGTAGTGAACACAAGAGCCATCATCCCATATATCACAGAGAGGTTGCTTATTTTCCCCCTGAGGTACAGTATCTGTTTTGGCCTTTTTGTAGTGTTTCTCCATCTGTTTCTTGAGATAGGCCTCCTTGCTTTGGGACTTACAGTACATGTGATTTGTGAGAATCCCAGAATCAGGGCCACAATGAAGAATGAAATGTGGACTGGAAAAACCTTGACAGAAGAAGCCATTAACATGCTGCTGTACATCATACTAGCTTTTGGATTTTTATGTCTTACCTAAATATCATTCCAGTCTCGTTAAAGTACTGCAGTTCATGTAGTAAGATTGAGGAGATACTATAAGGAACCTTTAAATTTCTAAGGTGCCTCCATAAGTGATGGAGTGACATGACGGACGGCACTGCTTTCTGACAGCTTCAGCGTACTGGGTTGGAGTCTGGTCTTAGGTTAGTATCTGTGTTTGGCTCAAATGTTGTTTGTGTTGGTCTTGGGTTTTCTCCAGGTGTTTTGGTTTTTTCACAGTCACCATGACACGCTGGCTAGGTTTGATTGCTTTTCCAAATTTCCCTATTCCCCAGGCTGTTGTGTGCTCTCAATCCTACCTCGTGCTATGTATTTCTGGGATAAGTTCCATTTTCTGTGACCTTCACCAGGATCAGTAGCTTACTGATAATAAATGGAAGGGAATTTCCAAATTGAATAAGTCATTCCTTGGGCAAAATTTAACCCGCCTTGAAAACGTCTAGAGTAACAGAAATTGAAAGTGCCAAGATAAAGAAATTAACTAGATGCAAACAAACCTGTTTAAAGAGAGCAATATAAAAATAAAGTAGAAAAAAGGATTATATAAGACAGATTTAAACAGAATACTACATTAAACTACATTAACTTTATTTGAAATTTCTTTGGCCGACATTACCTCAGAGTATATCAAAGATTGTGAGCCATATGATGCTACTTAAAGAAATTTAAACAGTCTTCAGAAGCTTTCAGATACACACCAATAGTAATGTTTCATTAAATATATTTTCTTCATATCTCTGCATCAGGAAGTTTAAGTTTATGACTGTTCATCACTGCCTTCAACACAGCAGCCTTTGTCATTCATGGCTTTCCTCACGATTTAATAATTATATCCACCTGGACTTAACTGGAAACTCCAGACACCTTTTGTAACTGTCATCTCCAATTAAACCTGATAAAAGTCGGAATATCACACTTCAAACTAGGCAACTTAATTAAGGTCAGTATAGCATCTGGAATTATTCAGATCTATGTACAATAGGTAGAAAATATGGAATAAATCCATATTTATTTGAATCATTCCAGGTTTTATATAGACTTAATGTATTCATAGAGCCAAATTTTCTTTACCAGTATTCAGCTTTCTGTCATGCACATTAGGTTCTGTATGCAGCCTATACATACATATAATGTATAATACACACAGCATATGAATAAACAGTTATGCAGTGAACATAAAAACAAAGAGTGATGTGAAAATTGATATGATACAAACTTGTCTTTGGTATCTAGGGGGCTATATTAATCTCAATCATTTTGTTGATACCTGAAAACAGGAATGTTTGACAGAAATTCACAGCTGAAATTCAACCACTTGCAATAACATGAGACAGTTTGCTTCTTTGGCTTTAAAATACTCCAATTTCACTTGAACTAGGAGCTATAGTTTCATAGTTAATGATGTTGAAGACTTAATGCAAATAATTTCTTTAAAATATTTTTAATTTTAGTAAAGACTACTCAAAGCTAGACATGAATGAATGAAAAAAAAACTGGAGCTTACAATCTATTATTCAAACATTGATGCACCATTAAAGAAGATCTAATGCAAGCTTCTACTAAAAATGTGTTTAATAGAGTGCATTTATTAAAGACTCCATACTGATAAAAATCTTTCTACACCAAAATATATATTACAGAAATTACATATTCTAACCAATTTACATAAAATTAAACCAAAACTGAAACACTGCTAGTTAGGTAGAACACTCTGTTTGGAGTGTATTAGCCTTCATTTTCTCATAATATGAAATTATGCCAAAGAAGTCTTTCCATTTGGAAGAGATAAAATAAACCACTGCATACCACTGTATAAACACAGTATTATGAAAATACATAAATCTATCTGTTTTGTGAAGTGACCAAAGCCACATTTCTAAAAAGTCCAATACATTTTGCCATTGATGAATGTACGTATTTTCATTATTATTTTAAACTAATTCAATATGTAACAAATAAAACTCACCCAAGAAACAAGTTACATATTTTTTTACATTTTTCCAGAGTTATCAACTGCAGTACATGATATCGTAAATCAAAATTAAAAAGCACCGTGATATTCTAAGAAATTGGCTAGCACCTGTTGATGTATTTGTAGAACTTTAAAAGTCTCTCATTGGAAACCTACATTTTTTGTTTTAGAAACATTTATTTTGCCTTTCTTGCATGACTCTTAATTTTAAATGGATAACATAGATATGCAAAAAGATCCTGCACACACCAGAAGTTTCTTCCTTCCTTTGTTATAGTTCAGCTCTATGCAGTAGCTCCACCAGCATCACACTTGTCATGATAGCCCATTGCTATTAGATAAGCAGACAAACCCATCCCCCTCTGTTTTGCCAGTGCCATCAAGATCTACAGGCTCTGAAATGAGCTGTTAATCCCACCACAATATCTTACTTCTTTTGTGCTGTTATACACAGTGCTCTACATAACAAAATGAATCAGTGTAGAGACCACAGAAGACTCAATGAATGAGTCATTTTCTCTCTTAAATCTTAATTAAAACTATCATGTGCTAATCTCTAGAAAATAAAGGTAACAATATTATGTCTGCAAAATTGCTTTAGTAAAATATAACATGCAGCATTTGTTTCATGACTCCAATATCAAAGTTATAACTTCTTCATTGCTGTCTAATTGCTTTTAAGATATATGCCGGTGTCATTTTCTTTCCTGCTGAATTGGTACTCTAAAATATTGAACACCCCCACATAACAGTGTGCTGTAGAATTCAAAGAGGTTTTTTAAAGGTCAAGTAATAATAAAAAAATATATATATCTAAAACAGAAAGATTCCTGCAGATACCACATATTCTTTGAGCTCCTTCAAGAAGCAAGTGAAACAGCCAAAAGGCATTAATGAGCATGCTCTGCACTTTGCACAACGACTACCTCAGCTTTCCTTTAAAAAAAGATCACGATGTGTAATTTTAGACATGCTGAAACTTAAATTAATGAAGGCTGATTTCTGTGGATGCACATGGGTCACATCTCCAGCCTTCGTTTATCTAAGACTCACCACTTTGTATTTAACATGACAGTGTTTTTCTACCTCTCCCGTTTCATCCCTCTCCACCCCCCCCCCAACCAATAACATTCCTTATACTATTAAAAATGCAAGACATTCAAATCAAGACAAACCTTCAAAAGAAAAGCGCTAGAGAACAGAAGTGTATAATTTTCCACTTTGATTTTCTGTGCACTGAACAAAGGAATTCGTTATTTGCAAATAGCTCCCCAAATAATTATCAGAAATAACAATGTAAAGAAATGAATGCCATTGCTGCAGTGGCTGCCAGCTTGACTGCTGCTTAATTTGAGTTTACTGGACATTAAGAAGGACCAGATCAACACAACACTGTATGACATTGTATAATGTGTAAATATACATACTGTACACTATATCAGAGATGGGGAACTTCAGTCTTTGAATCCTTCAGAATTTATGGGTACTTTTCAATCTTTTCAAACTGATTAGTAAATGGATAATCTGGCTTTCAATCCAAATAATTTATTTAAAATGGAGATGAGTTTAAGACCAAAGTACTGTACTACCCTTGATAACTAGAGACATCCATCTCTGGTGTTTACTGTATTTCCATAATTTAATATAATTCTGTGACGTTCTTCCAATAAACACAGCATCTGAAGCTGCTTCGGTTTTCTTTTAACTTTTTAGTGTGAAATTAACCTCTACTTTTCCTTTGCAGCTCTTCAGAAAGTAGCAATGTTTTATCCTGGCACTCTGATTCCCTCCCACCATCCACCAGCATGCTGGCTAGGTTACATGCCAGTTTCTATAAATTGTTCCTGGGTCCACAAGTGTGTGTGTCATTTGCTATGGACAGGCATCCTGTCCAGGGTGTAATCCTATCTTGTGCTGGGTTGCTTTGACCCCCTATAGAATAAATTGGCTCTGGCTAATTGATAGTTGTGAATTGGACAGTGTGGAAATAAACCATCCTAAACAACAACAAAATAACGAGATAAGACACCAGACAGGATAAACATCAAGATATAATTACAACAAACATGCAAACAAACAAAGCCTAGATAAGATAAAGGTTGCAATGGACAACAGGCATATTGTAGAAATTGAAATACTGAGAATAACAGAGTGAGAATTTCCACAGTGTTACAAATTAATTTGACTATACTGTATACTTGTCAATCTCATATCATGTTGCCTTTAAAAGCAATTAATTTTTTTGTTTGCATTTCAAATATGAATCTATATGTAAACATTTGTCTCATTTTTGTTATTGTAAAATTTCTGTCCTTCAGTTTTCAATAAATCTGAAGATATTATAATTGAAAGATTTCCTGTGTATTATTTACAAGTTTTTGGTAACTGGCAGAAACAGTACGGAGGTTTTAATGAGACCTCATCAGCAACAAAAATATAAATTGTCTTAATTTTTTTAAAGTCACTCTTATAAGGGATAAATCACAAAGCTATACATTTATGAAAAATTTGAGCCTTAGGCTATAATATAAAGATTTATTGGTGTTTCACAAAGAAAACAGATTCTTGAATTTAAAACTTGTTAAATATTACCTTGTCAAAATGACAGGCATCCTTTTATTCTTTTTTTTTTTAAACACCAGGTACAGAAAATATAAGAAAGCATTCTATTTACCGAAACTGTACAGGCAGAAAATGTCTCATTTTACTAACCCCATTTAAAAAACCAAAGGTATCAGCAAAGATATTGCAGGCAATAATACTCCAGTTGTCTACTTTTAATCCTTGCAGCTGGGCTCAAAGCTTCCTACTTGCTTCATCCTGCATCATGGTATTTCTAATAAGGACTAATGTGCTCTTGGGGCATGTTTGCATCTACTGACCTTATTTCAACTTCTGTTGGATCTGAATCATGTAAAAGTGAATGGTATGGAAGGCAAATGCTTCAGATAACTATTCCATTACATGCTGTATTACTAGCACAGAACTATAAATCACAACCAATTTTAAATCTTTTACTTTTTCAGCTATTTTTAAAATGATCTTTTTTGGGGGATAAAGCAAGTGGTTTCTGCTGTGTTCCATTCTATATGAATGAAAGTAAACAAACTTAGTGAACAACTGTTTAGAGGAAAATGTTGATTCTATTCACAAACCATTACAGACATTAATGGAATGATGTGCTCCATCAAATGGATGTTTGTAAAAACCATAGGGGGTTTCCTTTATTTAAAATAGTGGGCAATTTACAGAGCTGGTTACATGAAGCATAAATCACTTTAAATTCAACCAATACCTTTTGTATTGTCTACTTTATAGACAAATCTAAAATTCTTTCCATCAATGTAGTAATTCTTATTGACTGAATATCTGTTTATACTGGAAAGCTGAAACATTATGGACAATATTGAAAAAATAAAAACAATGGCATCACCAAATGATACTGCAGCTCTCATACACTAACAAAATTAAACAAAATAAAAGGATTATATATAACAATCTTCATCTCCAATGACTTGAGTAAATAACTTTTTTTCCTTTCCAATCTTTTGGATCATTAGTACTTTATTGCTATGTGGTGATAAAGTGTAAAGAAATTCAATAATTAATTAAAGAAACTCAACATGATACAATCTAAATAATTAGGGAAAATTGCATGGATTTTGCAGTTACGTTAATTGCACAGATCACACAAACTATCCTACCATTTTATTAGCTTCATTGGAGTGGTTTCCTGGTGTGTTGTTGCTGTGTGGTGGTTGCTGACAGGCTTGGTTGGGGTTTTGAGTGATTGGTTGTCAGTAAGGTGCTCCTGTTTCAAATGAAGCCCTGGATCCGGTGACACGCATCCCATACCTTGGACAACCTTTTTCCCACTAACTGTCTCCCGGGTAGATGCTGTTTTCTATGCTACCATCCAGCTGGAAACTGTTTTTCGACACACTGTCAATTTTATTTGCCAAACAGTAGCAGGTCCTAGTCAGCTGCTTGTTTGTTCTTGTTACATTTCCTTCTCCTATTATCTTAGTATTATCCAGAATGAGTTTCTGTCTCAGAATATTTTTTCAGGGTGGTTTCATGTAATATTTACACTGTATAAAGATTCAAAAGCATTTTTCTATTACATAAGACAAGCCAAATCCACCAACCTGTGAAATGGTAAGCAATTCATACATGCTATACTGTGTGTACATGTAGTGCTAGATTATTTTCTTTTCCTAACTACTCTAGATGCTAAAGGATTCCTTCATATATTTTTCTTGTCCTAAACAAAAGATTATATAAATCAATTAAGCTTAATTTTTTACTGAAACAAGAATAAAATATAATCTACTGTATTAAATGCATTCCAAGTATGTGTTGACAGCTATAAACGTGAATATTACCATCCACAAGAACAGGATATAGCTACTTTAATTAATACATGTAAATGAAAGATCCTAATAACTACTATGAATAATTCAGACAGAATTCTGGTGTCAGTATAATTTGCCCTTACCTTGAGTTGAGAAGAAAAACATGCCTCAATGTGTAAATAAGGCTCTACTAACCTCACTGTAACAATCTAATTTGTATTTATTGCCCAACGAGAAAAGGAACTGATGTGAACTACTGTGCAATACCATGCAACCAGATGTATCACAGATCTTATTTCATCCTGACCTACACATTAAAACAAAACAAATGTTATTGCTTAAATTGCTGCATTTCAAGTCTAAAGCCTTTTTCTTAAATACAAAAAAAGGTACTTTAAATATTCTAATCTTTTTACAAATACTCATATGAAATAGCATTTCAAAGCATGATTTCTAAAATCTTTGTTAAGCATATAACATGATTAAATGGGGCAGCAAATCACATATAATTAAAAGTGTTTCTGACAAAGACCAGATGAACTAATGTTTTTTAAGTTTTTTTACTGGAACAGAATGAAACAATGGATTCTGTTGACCTAATTAGACTATGACTGAATGACTATTCCATGCACCAAATATGTGAAGGATAAATTAGCAGCAAGATGAATAAGAAAATGCCTCAAGGCGACATATACCTGAAAAGCAATTTGATTAAAAAATACACAACCCAGGGATGATGGTTACTTGAACAAAAAAGCTGCATTAGCATTGTTAACTGGTTCTTCTTGACAGACAGGAAAGAACAGCCATCATGTTATTTTATTATTGAGAGCTGTTCGTAACTAAAAAAAAAACAAATTCTTGCACAAAACCTCCTGCAATAGCACTCTGTTTCTTGAAATCCAAAATGTGCACCTCACAAAGAAGTACATCAAAGGTGTCTTAAAGCTACAGATGTGACTTACTAAGGGAAAAAGAATACTATGTACTATCCTGTACTATACTGAAGAACCAACCAGATGTATAATTCCCTTCATTTTACAGCAATTCAGCACATAAAAGAAGCAACTCCAAAATTTAGACTGACAAAATTTACTGGAACTACAAATTCTCCCATTGAAGCAAAATTGTTACAAATTCCCTTTCAGAAATCTCAGTTCTTATACTGACACTACACCTATCAAACATCTTCCCCAATCTCCCTAGTTAATTAACATTCTCTAATTTTACTTTAAAAAGAGGTTTTGTAAGACAAATGAATGCAAACTTCAGAAGACCTGTCACTTTAAAAAAGTTTCTTTAGGAGGAGAATGGAATCGGATGAAGTTAAATGAAAAGCACATTGCTTGAGAGCACAAATGCACATTATTGTATTAGCTTCTTCCCCAATGCATAATAAACTCCCTGTCAACCAGGACAAAAGGTAGCCACACCCCTGCAGGTTGGTAAGAATCAGGAAGAATGCTCTGAGCTATGGGATTAACAATGGTGAAGTCTTTGGAGAGCTGAAAAGCTTTCTCTAGTAAGAGATAGTAAGATTTTCAGCTTAGAATGTTGTCAAATGTTTTATTCATCCTCTCTCATAAGGGCCTCCAAACAGATTATCATGTTTACTTCGGGCCTCATTTGAGAGATAAATCTTTTAATAGTGAAACTAACAGGGTCAGTCAGTATGGAGATGCCTGCCAGCCCACAGAATAATAAACAACAGAAAAAAAATTAAATGAAATTAAACAATGGGAGTGTAATGATGTCCTTCAGCCAAAACCAATCAATATGCTTTATCTTGTGATGGAAAGGTCATATATAGGTCCTGCCATTTGAGTTACATTATCCTCTGAACAGATATATGTACGGTAAAGGCGCAAATAGTATGCAGGATTTACCAAAGACCTGCCTGCTCTAACTCCCTAGAATATTTCTTTCACTCCTCTTTGTTCTTTGTTCATCTACTGCAGCAAAAGTGGTAAGGCTCCCTTGAGTGCTTGCCACTAGAGAACCCCAGTCTCACAGGATAATCATCTTGAAGATGCATCAATACTATAGTTCTAATTTGGAACAAAAAGAGAATCAAGACATTTTAAAAAAAAAAAGAAAAAATGGAAGAAATAGCAAGCAGCAATTCTCTAGATGGTTGAATACGTTGAAAAGCCCTGCAATGTATCAAAGCATCTGACGGCGTCATAGTGTGTTCATTTTTGGTTTCACCCTTTCCCTACTGTTTTTCTAGTTAATAAACCTAAAAACACACTCTGTTAGTAAGCCGGAAAGGGACTGTAACAACTTCCTTATGCTTTCCAATTAATTAAACTGCTACTGGCAGCAGACTAGTTAACAGCTATCTGAAATGGCTTTTCTTCGGATGACAAGGTCTCTACAGTGTTCTTTTCTTACCGAACCTCAGACTGATAACTACCTTACGGCTCTGTAAAAATAACCCAATTTTAACACAGGCAGGAGGAAAAAAATCAATTTCTTATAATCCCATGGAAAAAAATGTTCTGAAAAAGATCTGAAGTTAAAGGTTAAAAAATAACTGTGGTTATCAAGCTATCGATTAAAATGTTCAACAGTCTGCTAATTCTGTAATAGCCCTTTGACAAGGTTAATACCTTTTATCTTATATACCTACACAATGCCTCAGCTGATTACAAAATTGACTTATCAAGCAGGCTTGTATAAAAAGCCTTTGAACAGTTTTGTGAAATGTTAAGTTTTTAAGCAAGTATATTTACTTAAGATAAATCAATTAAATAAACATGAGTCTTCATTAATTAATAAAAGTAACATGATTTTGTCACAGGAGCAAATGTATAAATTCAGGTCAATTAATTAAGTTATGGTGGCGAAGTAGTTAGTGTTGCTGCTTCACAGCACTGGGGCCCTGGGTTCAGTTCCAGACGTGGGGTGCTGTCTGCATGGAGTTTATATATTCGTCCTGTGTTCACATGGATTTCGTCCAAGTGCTCTGGTTACCTTTAATAGTCCAAAGACATACTGGTAGGTTAATTGACTTCTTGCAGCATTGGCCTTGTTATGAGTGTGTGTCTGTGTGTGCCCTGTGATGGACTGGTGTCCTGCCCAGGGTGTATCCTGCCTTTTTCCAGTTGCTTGCTGGGATTGACTCCGACCCCTCTGTGACCCTGTATTGGATAAAGTGTTTAGAAAATGGATAGATAATATGAAAAGTTACTATTCAGTTTCAGCTGTGCTTTTATGCTTTTATTGTCATTATTTTTTATTTTCAGTCAAGTTAAAGATGTTTTTATTCTTTTCAGTTAAAAGGTTTAAAATATAGTGGGTTTAATGGAGATGACCCTAGACACTATGATGTATAATGGGAACAATATTGTCATATGTTCATCATTCATATTTAGTTTCTATATATATGGTTTATTCAGATGACAGTGCTATAACTTTTCTTTTTTGTAGCAGAATAAAGCTCATGTCAATGTTACTTTCAATTGAAATGCACTATGTACAGTGCCTTGCGAAAGTATTCGGCCCCCTTGAACTTTTCAACCTTTTGCCACATTTCAGGCTTCAAACATAAAGATATAAATGTTTTATTTTATGTGAAGAATCACCAACAAGTGGGACACAATTGTGAAGTGGAACGAAATCTATTGGATTTTTGAAACTTTTTTAACTAATAAAAAAATGAAAAGTGGGGCGTGCAAAATTATTCGGCCCCTTTACTTTCAGTGCAGCAAACTCACTCCAGAAGTTCAGCGAGGATCTCTGAATGATCCAATGTTGTCCTAAATGACTGATGGTGATAAATAGAATCCACCTGTGTGTAATAAAGTCTCTGTATAAATGCACCTGCTCTGTGATAGTCTCAAGGTTCTGTTGAAAGCGCAGAGAGCATCATGAAGACCAAGGAACACACCAGGCAGGTCCGTAATACTGTTGTGGAGAAGTTTAAAGCCGGATTTGGATACAAAAAGATTTCCCAAGCTTCAAACATCCCAAGGAGCACTGTGCAAGCGATCATCTTGAAATGGAAGGAGTATCAGACCACTGCAAATCTACCAAGACCTGGCCGTCCCTCTAAACTTTCAGCTCAGACAAGGAGAAGACTGATCAGAGATGCAGCCAAGAGGCCCATGATCACTCTGGATGAACTGCAGAGAACTACAGTTGAGGTGGGAGAGTCTGTCCATAGGACAACAATCAGTCTTACACTGCACAAATCTGGCCTTTATGGAAGAGTGGCAAGAAGAAAGCCATTTCTCAAAGATATCCATAAAAAGTCTCGTCTAAAGTTTGCCACAAGCCACCTGGGAGACACCCCAAACATGTGGAAGAAGGTGCTCTGGTCAGATGAAACCAAAATCGAACTTTTTGGCCACAATGCAAAACGATATGTTTGGCGTAAAAGCAACACAGCTCATCACCCTCAACACACCATCCCCACTGTCAAACATGGTGGTGGCAGCATCATGGTTTGGGCCTGCTTTTCTTCAGCAGGGACAGGGAAGATGGTTAAAATTGAGGGGAAGATGGATGCAGCCAAATACAGGACCATTCTGGATGAAAACCTGTTGGAGTCTGCAAAAGACCTGAAACTGGGACGGAGATTTATCTTCCAACAAGACAATGATCCCAAACATACAGCAAAATCTACAAAGGAATGGTTCACAACTAAACGTATCCAGGTGTTTGAATGGCCAAGTCAAAGTCCAGACCTGAATCCAATCGAGAATCTGTGGAAAGAGCTGAAAACTGCTGTTCACAAACGCTCTCCATCCAACCTCACTGAGCTCGAGCTGTTTTGCAAGGAAGAATGGGCAAGAATTTCAGTCTCTCGATGTGCAAAACTGATAGAGACATACCCCAAGCGACTTGCAGCTGTAATCGCAGCAAAAGGTGGCTCTACAAAGTATTAACGCAAGGGGGCCGAATAATTTTGCACGCCCCACTTTTCATTTTTTTATTAGTTAAAAAAGTTTCAAAAATCCAATAGATTTCGTTCCACTTCACAATTGTGTCCCACTTGTTGGTGATTCTTCACATAAAATAAAAAATTTATATCTTTATGTTTGAAGCCTGAAATGTGGCAAAAGGTTGAAAAGTTCAAGGGGGCCGAATACTTTCGCAAGGCACTGTATATAAATTATTTTTCACTGTCACTTATTTTTACTGTACTATCACAGCTTTTGCACTTTTAAGTTTTCATCATCTTAGGTGTGCTTAGAGTTCAAATGTAAACAAATGGAATTCTAACTTATTACTGTAACAATCCTGTGTGTAGAATAAAATGGTTTTCATTTTCAGTGTTAACTGCTTCAGAACAATTTGCTTTTAATCTGATCATTTTTTTTTATATAATGACTAAGGTATTGCATGCGTAAGTGTAATTTTACCTCACTTTGGGACTACTCAGTTATTGACATTCTACTGAGATGTTCTGAAGCCTGGGCACACCCGAACCCTTCCTGAAGAAGTGAAACCTGTACATGATTAAATTTGCAGTTTCAAACCTGCACAAAATGAACTTGAAATGACTCCTTGATATTCCTATTAAATCTAAACCCATTTCTACCACACAATAACTATAAAAACTACCTTCAAATCATACCAGAATTTTACATTCATAAAATTAACCTACATGCATTGACATGCAATTAAAATGAAAGGGTATTCGATTTTCTGTGAACACCAATAATCTATAACCCAGTCACAGTTCCAGCATTTTTTGCAATAGCTTAAAAGCAAATGCCCTAAAGGATAGCCATTAGCCAAAACATTGATAAAAATTATTACCTTCAGGCATTTCCTAAGGAAGCAAACGAACTATGTTTTAATCCAGGTTTGGAATATCTCAATGAGATGCACGTCCAGTTTTTACAACATATTTAACCTACATTAATGTATATCGATTTCTGGAATCAGTTGTTACCTGCACTGTTTATAGAAGAAAGATGAGGTCCAGTCATAAATCTATAACATATGACAATCTTGAAAAATCTACCACAGCAGATTAAAAAAACATATTCCAAGAAAATCTCTTATGAACACTTTAGTGAAATTTTGTGCTCAACTTAAGCAAATTCAGTTAAAAAATCCAGATGCCATTATTTCAGAATTGACTTTCAGAAAGTAATAAAGTGCTAAAATTGCATTAAGAAGTGAGACCATGTATTACTACAGTACGATGAGCTTAAAGCATAAAGTTGGCCACAGCAAGTGTTGTTTTCATTTAATTTCAAAAAGTGCTATAAATCCTGTACTCACAAATTTACATCCTTTTCAGCTCAGTCATTTTCACTTGGAAATATACCTCTAAATTTAGTTTCATCTGAGGATTCCTATAAACATCATAGGTTTGGATCTTCAGGAAAGTCAGATATATTCTCAATAATGGTTTTTAAGATATTTTATAATTAACCCTAAAGCTACTTTACCATAGTCTTATTAATAAGCATTATGAGGAAATTAAAAATTAAAATGTTTTTTGTGGTTCCCGCTTATGGCTTCTTGGTCAATGTATATTGTATAAACCAATGTTAAGTGACAAATATTTCTGGTACCACTTTTGAAAGACAGGTTGGCTAATCAAACTGTAGATAATACATACAGGAGGAGAAAAGCCATAGCCAAAAACATTCCAGTTCCTACAGGTTAAAGCTGACACACTACAGAAAATAAAGGAGTGTTTGGCATGTACCTGCTAAAGAAAAAAAAACATTAAACTAAAAGCTTCCAGTTTGGAATGATTTGAAAGAGCAGACCATGAAAAGAGTTCTTAATAAAACAACTGTTTTAAAGACCTTCTCTTTTTTAAAAGGAAAAAATCTGCGAGGGAGTACTTTTGAAAAAAAGAACAGTTAGCTAAATACATTTCCTGAGTCCAAGGACATTGTTATGTCTGTACGTCAGTAACAAGTCATGAATCATTTACATGCATCTTGATAGATATTTGGATTGTATGAAGATTATGATGTAATCAAAATAAGGGGAAAAGAAAAAATATATACATCCGGGAAGCTTCTAGTACCTTCTATAGTCATAAAATGTCATAAAATGTATTTATCAGCATATGTTATCTAAATGACTAAACCACTGTAATCTCAAAATATGCTACTTAATATTTTTACTTGCCTTTTTTAAACTGAACAGTTTTTGGGTGCATTTTTAAGATCACAGTTGAATTAATGGAAGTAAGGATAAATGGCAAGGTCTTGTCACAGATAATCATGAATATTCAAGTCTGTGACCTAGTTTGTTATTCTGTGAGAACAGCCAACACAAAGAAGGTTTTTTGAAGGTACTAAGGTAAGGAATTATTTGAAAATCTGTTTTACAATTCAGGTCATTCCTGACGAGGAGAGTATTCATGTGTTTGTGAATCAGGCTATTGTATTTTTTGCTTAATTTGTATAATTATTGGTTTACATTATTAATTTTTTCACCCCCTATTTCTCTTTCAGCTATAAAGGGGCTATCTATGTGCATTACTACCATCTCTTCTGTCCACACTTGAAAAATATCTACATTTTGGATTGAAAGAAGTGAATTGTGCTGAAAACAAATTTGTTAGCAAGTCTTTTGTTCTAAAATGTTCATTGTTTCATTTGACATATAATTTTTATCAAAAATATTTCACAGGTAATTGAATATACAGTATTAACTCAAAATGGAATATACTAAATGCCTTGGTCAGTATTGCAAGTTTTTTATTCTTGTTTACATCCAGAAATGTAAGAGAAAATGGCTAATGCTTTTATACTCTTACTAAAATGTACATGTTGAATATGAATTTATGGATTATGTTTTGCCAAAACAACCAGTGTTAATTCTAGATATTGATTAAGTCATCCCACTATATTATATATTTTACACGTGCGCATTTTACAGCTTACTGCGTGTACTGTAAGTCACTTTCTGGTATATAAATAATCCCTCTCATCCACCGATGAAGAGTAAAATAGGACAGTGATAATAAGGCTATTTTCCTCATGGTGGTTTGAATAATCTGAATTCACCAATGCCAAGTTTGGCATTTTTTACTTCATGTAAGTTACAAAGACAAGTTTAAGATCCCTAGTATTTACGCAATACATGTATTCATTTTGGACTAGCAATCTAATGCAGTGAGTTTCTGTTTTCAGACTCCCGATCTTTTACCCATCATATTATATTCTAGTTTATTGTGTTTATTTTTATTCAAGAGCTCCTTATTAGCACAAATGAGATGTTGTAGCTTCTAAATACTCAAGTTAGAACAGACAATGAAAAATAACAAGTGTTCCAAGCTTTCTGACTATTATGACAATGAGAAAATCCAATCTGTGGATACCTTACTGTCTGCGTAGATTGATTCCTAATTAGGCTTGTATGGGCTATAAACTGGATTTAGATAAGTATGATGAGAGCTAACTTGTCATCACCTCCCATATACTGCACATGCAATACATCGTTCCATAACTTCTAGGAATTTCTTAGACAATAAATGATTCCAATTATAACACATAGTGAAGTAATTCAATTGTCTTTTATTTCTATCTAAAACAGTTGAAACAGTGCAACCACAGAGACCTAGGATATTAAAGGGACCTTTTAAACCCACTACATCTCTGACGTCCTAATTAATTATAATTGAGTCCCTTAGTGACTGCAGTGACAGTCGTCCTCCAAATGATAAAGTTGTATGAAAATAGAATCAGTCTTCACAATCCTTTCTCATTTGAACAACTTTGGGAATTGCAGCAGAGCCTTGGTGAAGAGCTTTGGGCTATTATACAAATGTTTCATCGAAATATATGTTAATCATATGCTCGTCCAGTGCGTTGCAGCAACAAAATACTTTGCCTGTACAAGGGGAATCAAAATGGGAAATGTCTGAACTCTTCTATCATGTTTTATTCAAATGCTGTTTATGTCTGGGTAGGGTATGTCCAAGTCATTTGCAAGGTGAGCAGTCACAGTCAAAAGTTCCTGGAGGGATTTTCTTTATCTAATACATTTGAAAGGAAAAAAAGCCATCTTGCTCCATTTTCAGACCTGAAAATCTGTCATAAGAATACTGTCACCCTGCTACCTTTACCAATGTGTCTGTCGCCCAGGGAGGAGTGCTCAGAAGGTGAGAAAAAGCCTGTGACATTACAAGAGAAACCCTTTGTTTTTCCTTGTGTAATAGTCAATCTTATTCAGCCACTAGCCTCCAAGTGACTGGTGTTACAGAAGGATTTAAGTTGCTCTGGGAGCCAGAGCAAGTTACGAATGATGGCTGGGAAATGACATATAAACTACTGTACCATCCAAGTACTATACCCCTCCCACCTCTTGCAATAAAAAAGATAAGAAAAGCCTACAACTCTACAACTGCTAGAATTCAATGATTAAGTTTCTTTCTTCCTCATTACACTTTGTCATGCTGGAAGAAGACAAAGTACTAATCTGGTATTTCATGTACACCACAGCCACTGCTTAAATTCAGCCATTCAACATTTTCGAAAGGAAAACCATTAATTTTAAGCCCTGAAACCCCAGGACTTCCTTAATTGAAATAAACAGCATCAATTATATATGTATTACTCAGTCTCACATAAAGCTTTCCATAAATACCTCACCTAATCTCAGAGGCTCTTAGCTGAACTTAAACCTAAAACAAAAAACATTTTACTTTATTAAAAGAATCAAAGGAAAAATGCAGGAATCATTGCCAGTCTTTGGCAAGCTTTAGTTACTAATACAGGATCCTTCTTCATGAATTTATCAGACTCCTTCGGTCTTAAACTCATACATAAAAAGCAACTACATTTAATTAAGACTTTACAAACTATTCATGTACACCTAAACTGACTGACTAATCCCCCACCACCTCCCACAAGAAATGTGTTGTACCTAGAAAGACTTTTAAGGCATAAAATTCCAGTTTTGCAATAATGAAATCATGCTAAACATGTTTCTATCGTTTTCAATTTTATTATGTCTATATAGCTACAAACGTGAAATTAAAATGTGTTTTCAATACATCACATCTGAACAGCCCCTTTATGTTTGCTGCCTAAATTGATGCAGGAATCTTGGAAGAAAATATTACCAATAATATTGTTTTGAATCACTTTGATCTCTCCAGTTCCTAGAGCTTTGAATGTTTGTTTTTATTCCTTATGTGCATGTAAAATTGTTCACTCAAAGATAGACATGGTGGAATAAAATAATCACTCAAAATAAATTGTATTCTGATTTAACAAATGTATATATTAGCTGTAAAATAGAGAATTTCCATTGAGACATGCACAAGCAAGTCCTTGGAAACTTAATAAGCTTAGTTGTTCATTATCTCTGTGAGATTCTGGCTAATTAGATAAATAAGACAGAAAAGTTCCTCTTTGTGATTTCTCTATTTAAACATTTCTTCACAGGGCACGATTTAAATAAATTGTTTAATTATTGTGTCATGTTCTAATAGAATTAATTACAAGTACTGATATATCTACACAAGTAATACATCACTCTACATTTCAATAAAGAGATTATTTAATTTTTATGCACAACAAAGTTAATAATATCAAAACACTTTTATAATTGTTTCTTTGAATAACATTTAATGACATAAAGATCTGTTCATTTATCAAATGTTGCACTAATATTTAAAAAACATCTTTGTTAAAAGAAAACGTACCAGCAAATACTAAAATAATGAATTAAACTCTAAATAAAGTACTTTTTAGGTTTAAAAAAAGTATTACATTGTGATTTCTGCAGTTCATGAGCTCAGTAACAATATTAATATAAAACATCTGACATGCAGCTAAAAAATGGCACTATGCTGTTAGACTAACACCAGATCTAAAACAGCACAAAGGTATTCATAACAGTCACAGCCAAAACCTTCAGTGTTCCTATGAGTTGAAACAGGTGCCTGTCTTAAAGTACAGGGTTTCTGTCAGTTGGATTAGCACATGTGTTGCTTGTCAAGATGTATGGGGGGTTGGGGGGTACACTTTTAAGGCCTTAATCCATCATGGCTTGCATTCATTCATTTGGAGTTTCAGTCTCAGGTGGTTCTTTTCTTTATCTGCTTCTCACTAGTTGAGATAAAGGCTACTCTGCCACAGCCACCTTGAAAAGACATAGACATCTTCAGCTCTCACAGCACTGATACTAAAAAGCCAACTAATGGAACATGTGCTATGTCATGTGATGACATGAAGTTTGAATCTAATACAGATTAAGAGATTTTCTGAATTTCACATTCTGAGATGTGTTTTGGTCATTCTGTTTGCTCCAAAGTGCATTTGAGATAGCTTCAATGTAATCTGATTCAAAATCCCAAAGAGCAAAAGTTTCTGCAACCATTTAGTAACCTGATAACTACTCTGTTTTCTTTTTAACTTGTAAAATCATATATAGGCACAATGTGTTTTTTCATCTAATCTCATCCAACATGCTCTTGTAAACACTGGTTTCATTTCCTAACATCTAACTCCAAATATGAAACAAATCCTGTCAGAAATTAACATTGCAGAAGTTCCTAAAAAGATTATAGAAAAACATGTTGAATGATATTTTTGTAAAAATTGTATTAAAATATATTTTCCAAAATAGATTATCTTAAAATGATAAAAAGATCTCCCAAATCATATGGCTGAGCCAATAGGTAGAATATAGCTCCAGGAAGTGGAACAGTACATTATTGCAGAGAACTTGATGTAAAAAATAATTAAGGTGAGTCCATATTGCTTAGGTCCTGTTATAAAAAAAATATTAGCTGTTGTAAATCTTTTCACCTGTTAGATTTTTTTCCTTTTGTCACAAGATGCTACCACATCTAATCTGAAATAGCAAAAACCAAAAAAAAAACAAGGTTGGCCAGGTCTGTTGGTTCTCCACAGGAGAATGTTGCCCCATGACTAAAGTATACATCATGTTAAAAGTCATTCTAGGCAAGAGAGCTGTACGCCAAATGCACTCTAAGATGCACTGAGAGACACATTTTTTATGCCGGCGGTACTTCATTAGAAGAATAGCATTTTTTTATCATCACATGAAAGCAACACCATTTATTAGCTGTCTTCAGTAATAAACTGAAATTGTAATAACAGAAACCAGCATCCTGAGCCATATGGGTTAATTAGAGAGTTCTGCTCTGTAAAGGAGTTGTATGTCCTATAAATTCTTTTAATAAGCAGGCTATTGCTTAAAGATGTAGCATCTCTTGTCACTAAACTTAGATTATCGTGAAAACAGCCTAGCTAAACATTGCCTTGGCTCCCTGGGAAAAGATAAAACCAGATTAAGTTTAAATGCCAGGCTTTTTGTTTTTTTCTTGCAGTGCTATAAATTTGTTTTCTTTCAGTGCTCATTAGAGCTGTTGCCTCTGCACCTCCAGGCACACAGAATGGAGTGCTCACAGCATTAGGCATTGTGTAATGAGGATTGTGCACCTCAGCTTTAACCTTTGTTAACACTCCTTTGCTGCAGCAACAGCCTTTTACTCACCATGTTCTCCCTCTCTCAGCCTTTCCTTTTGGCCTTGTAAGGCTGATGCTGCTTGACTAGGTACCAAGTGGAGCAAGCTGTGGTAGGTGGCTGGAGAATTAAAGACATATCACAAACTGGGCAAAAGTCACATGAATTTTTGTTTCCTTTCATTTGCTTTAGGCATTGTTCGACCAGAGTCTCATTAGGTAATACACTTGCCTAGAAATTACAGTCAGGGGGTAAATCTTATATTTGCTGATTGCCTGAATATGTTTTGTCTACTGTCACACACCAAGTTTGGGTATTTCTGAATTTTTTTGGCTTTGATTGAGGTGGCTGAGTACCATATTCTACGAAGAACCGAAAAGCTCCCATGGCAATTGTCATAAGGTGCTGACCCTGGTGCTGTGGTCAGATTCCATTGAGACAGGGCCTCTTCCCAAACAAATTCCCCTGCTCACAAGGAAATGCCCAGCCACCTTCATAAAAACCATCAAATAAGGTCTATAAAAACAGATTTGCTAAACATCTTCACTAAATCAAATCCTGGACAACAAGGTTTTATGTTTTAATTGTAACTGTAACTGTAACCTTGTCTTATTCTTTCTGGAATAATTAAAAAACATTACAAAGAAGATACTACTTGTCAATAATACAGTAATATGCTGAAGTGGAAGTGGAAACAGGGTATACTTTTATTCAGCACAAACCATCCAGTATTTTATTCAATAAAACCATAAGCAAAAATGAGGGGAAATAGATTCAATGTTCATTTTTCACTGCAGGTTTTCTTTCTTATATGGCAATTTTAGTGCAACTGTAATGCATTTTGAGACTTTTGTTTCTTGAACACTGAAATCGCTGGCTAAATAAAAGAGTTATAGAGCATGAAAACTAATATAGGTGGAGAACTTCAAAAGAAAACAATAAAGCTACATCACAAACAGAAGGGAAGACATTAAATCAAAACACTGAGACCATTAAAAGTCCACTTTTCTTTCCTTCATATAATAAATTATGCTCGCCTTTTCATTTTACATTTTTTAAAAAGAAAAAATATTTTGGTAGAAAGGCTAGCACTGTACAGCTTCTCTAAGAGGTCTGCAAAGAAAGAGTAAGGGGTGCCGCAGGCAAAATCAGTCTGGGCCAAAATAAGTGTAACCAGCTCCATGGCAACTGACATTGCGCTAAATTAAACTCACTCTCTGTTCCTCCAGCCTAACAGGAATAGTTGGTGGACAATACAGAGATGAAGCAGACAGTAGTAATTCACCACAAGAACTCTATATAAATCAAACAACAATAAAAAACTTCAAACTTTAGTGCATACTGAGTTTATAACATTTGAGCCACACCCAATTGCAAAGTAATAGAAAGTGTGTACTCTGTGCTAATCTATTTGCAGAAGGGGAAATAAATCTATATGTAGATACATGCACAAAAGTATACTAATAAACCTATGGAGAAACTAAAATCCAACTTTTTGTTTGGCAGTTTGGCACTATCTATTAACAGACACCTGGAAATTTAGGAAACTCTGGTTACAATAGATGAACGTGGCAATTGTTAGTTTACACAAATAGCAAAGACAAATAAACAAAGGAACATAAGTTATTAGCTGACAAGGGAAAGAATATGTGATAAAGCATAAAGGGTTGAGATGTGTTTATTTAACACAACAGAGTACATAGAACTAAAGATTACTCCTATAATACGTTCAAAATGCAATTTCAGAACATAGTGATAATGAGATAGACAGTTAAAAAGGGTAATATTTTATAGCCCTGCTAACAAAAAATGATAGATACTATCAAGTCAAAATTACACCTCACATTGGCCAAATATCCTTATCGCGCTACAACACTTTCCAATAATTTACCATGAAAAAAGGCTGCATATCAAATGCATTATGTGCATGTCTGTGTTTCTTGAATGATATTCTAGTCACTAATTTACCATTATGATTCATTTACTACTGTGATTCAATGATGGTATTTAAGGTTGCAGACAGATTAAAACCTTATGTATTATTAGTTGGCATTGTTCTATATATTTATCAAACTGTTTTACAAATTTTCAATGGAAGAAATGCATTGCATAGCTTCTGAAAAGCAGAATACTGTAATAGAAAATATTTCAAGAGGTCTTCATGCCAATGTCACTGATACAGTTGGCAAGCTTATTTTAATATAAATCCAGCCTTCCAAATATTCATGACTATGTTCAATAGACAGAATTTCCCCAGTAAAACTGAAAAGAGACCTCATTAATGAAAGCAAGACAGAAAGCAAATGTATTCTAAAGGCTTTGACTAGGAATGTACTATCTCAGGCATGCTGATATTTCTGCAATTTTGTTTTCAACAAAGACAGGCTTCTTGTAAAACCTGTTGCATTGTGTGTATATTATATGATGATAATCATAATCATAATAATCTTTTAAACTTGAAAACTAAACATTAATGATAAACAATCTAAAATGTATATTTGTATTATTCAGAATTCTAAAACCTACAAATTCTGGTGAAAACAAGTGGTTTTGTCACAGCAAGGTAATGAATTATTTAGAAAATGTCTCCTTATTCTTGGTTGAAAGGACTGTTGCACCACAAGAGACTAGTTCTGCTTTTTTCAATCAGAAAAGTACAAGCACTAAAATTTTGTCTCTAACTCTGATACATACAAAAAAAGAGAATAAAGCCAACAGATGAGTGGACATGCTTATATAAATCAACTGGTGACACATATAGCCTTAATCATTATTTCATATAAAGACACCTTCCTGTACAACGACAGAATGTGATCAGATCTACTAGCAGAAATAACAAAAACCACTGGAATGAGCTCACAGACAGAACATTGACAAGAAAACTGTAACCATAATAACCTAAAACAACAACTTTAGAACATGCACAATTCCAAAATACTTATCAAAAGTAATTGGAATTATATCATGAACCTTACAAGTATACAGCTATAAACTGTATAGTATTTATTGAAAGGTAAAAACAAATCACAATCACTTTCAGGCTCCAGTTACAATCACACAGTAGGTATTTTACTGACATCCATCCTGGCATTCGAAATTCCACATAGCACAGACAGGGCCTGTGACCACACAAAGTGATAAACATAACAGTTCATAAAAGAACAAGCCAGATGATTAAGAAACTATATAAGAAAGAGTGAATCAGAGTGGCACCATTTTAAAATAAGATGAAGAATCTAAAAAAATCAGACAAGATCACAGTTAAAACCAATATTATATGAAACATCAGAAAAAATGCTCAGGAAATTAAAAAGGTAATGGTCTAAAAAGTGTCAGTTTCCTCATAACATGTCTTTAGGGAGATTCTAACAACACTGATTCTCTACTGGAATATAAAATCACTCCACAGATTGCCACCATGATATGTAAAAGTGGTGCTAGTACTCCCACACTTCAGAAATGTATTGTCCTCTCAAGGTAGGTAATGGCACCTTCTTTGCGTAATCATTTCTAACCTTGGAGGTCATGCCATGCCACAACACTCCAGTGAAATTCATAAGCAACTTATAGAGTGATGTTCTTCGTTAATAGTATGAGTTTCTGTTTATTGATTGCAAGAAAAACATCAAAAATAAAAAGGTCCCCTCTGTGGGAATCTGGTCTGAAAATTATAACAATTTAGTTTGTTAGTTTATTTGATAGTTTATGTTTCTATCAGTCTTGACAAGCTTCCCAGGCTCTGATGATGAGAAACAGAAGTGTATTGCCATCAGTATGCTTGACAGTAGGAATAGTTGTGACTGGGTAATATGCTGTGTTGGTTTTGCACTAGATGTAATGCTTTGCAATTACACCAAAGTCCCAATTTTGTCCTGTCTGACCACAAACTCTTTTTACCACATATTTGCAGTATCATTTAAATGCTTTGTTGCAAACTGCATGTGGGATTTGAAATGGGTTTTCCCACTCTGCCATAGTGGTCAGTTTTATGAAGTGGCTGGATATTCTCCCTTCTCAGCCAATGAATCTGTTGTACCTCTTTCAAAGTTGTCATTAACCTCACAGTAGCATCCCTCATCAGTTTCCTGCTTGCCTGGATGCTCAGTATGGAGGTACAGCGTGATCTAGAATGTATGCAGGGGGTACACCTTTCATTTCTTGATGATTAAGTAGACTGTGGCCACAGGGTTATTCAGAGAGTTCGATATATTTTTGTACTTATCTTTTCTGTGCTTCAAAATGACTTCATCCCTGACATGAAAGCTCTTTAGCCTTCATGGATGAGTCTTTGCTTGAAATTAACTACCTGACCAAGGAACCTTACAGAGACAAATGTTTTAATTCTAAAACCATGAGAACCACCATGTGCCTAGACTGAGGCCACTCCATTATTGTGTGGATCGTTAAGGTAATTTTGTACATCTAAATTAATTTAGTAGTTCAGGTGGGTAGCTGCGTCAGCATGCGTAGGCTGCAAAGGAACAAGTAATAGGTTTATTCCATGCTGAAAAAAGAAGAAAGAGAACACAACGTTTCAGCCATGGAGCCTTCTTCAGGTGTCAACACCTGACACCTGAAGAAGGCTCCACGGCCGAAACGTTGTCAACACCTGACACCTGAAGAAGGCTCCACAGCTGAAACGTTGTGTTCTCTTTCTTCTTTTTTCAGCATGGAATAAACCTATTACTTGTTCCTAAATTAATTTAGGTTATCCACAGCAAAGGGCTTAATATTTATGAAACCTATTTTGTTCTTTTTTCTTTTACTATTATTACAGTCTATTTGCTTTTCTGTTTGTTTTTTGTTTTAAATGTGTAGAGTAGATTTTTTCATATAACATATATAAATTGCTACTTCAAAGTGTCATGACTGCAAGTTTTAAAACAACATGCGAAAACTGTGCAAGTGCCTGAATACTTTTGCAAGGCATTGTAGTTACACATGCACTGGAGCGAACTTATACGTCTAACATAATAATCAAATTTATTTTGATGTATTTGAACTGAAGACACATCAAAAAGTAGTACTCAAGCCTACTCCCCACCTCCCACCTGTTTCAGGCTCTGAAATAATCTTTTTGCATTTCGTCTTGTTAAATTGTCACTGACTTTGTCTAAAGAATTAAATTTAAACTGCCAGATTTCACTATTGCCAGATGTTTTATGACTAGTTGTAACCTTAGGTCTGTTGAATGTTCATTGCAAGTCAGGCGCTTTGGACATTTGTAATTAACTTGTTATAACCTCAATGTGTGTATTAATAAAACAGCCCCCCCCCCCCCCATCCTTTCTAAGAAAATATGGTTTGTACTAAATTAATTAATTGTGAAACATGTAGAAGCAGAGGCCATGAGATCGTGAATACCATTATGTTTGTGTATTATTTTTTCAACAGAGGGAATGTACTCAGAATGTGAGAGTTTTTCTATAATTTAAGAGTTAACACATTTTCTATAAAAACTAGATCTGCTTAGGCTGTCTCTTCAGAGACAGTGCAAGTGGAATATTGGACTAATGTTTTGCTGTTTTTTGGATTGAAAAAGTAAAAATAAATGATAAATCAAGTGGATAATAGGTTCTATTCGAAATTGGAATTTCACATGAAACAGTGCAGAAGCTATATACACAGTAAATTAATTCTTTAAAGTTGTAAAAATATTTAAATCTGCATTGACAAAATGTAAGACTAAGTCTATTTTATTAAGTTACAGTAGTATTTAGTATGTTTTCACTCACTTAATAATAATAATAATAATAATAATTGCTTACACTTATATAGCGCTTTTCTGGACACTCCACTCAAAGCGCTTTACAGGTAATATGGACTCCCCTCCACCACCAATGTGCACCGACAGCAGCCATAGTGCACCAGAACACTCACCACACATCAGCTATCAGTGGGGAGGAGAGCAGAGTAATGAAGCCAATTCATAGATGGGGGTTATTAGGAGGCCATGATTGGTAAGGCCATGATTGGTAACTTGACATTTGTTTGGTAACACTGTTTCCTTCATGTTTGGCTTGCCCCATTCTAAATTGCTTAAAGAATATGCTTGAAAAATGTTAAGCTTTAGAATGAAATACCCTTTGGACTTTCACATGTCACCAGTCTTGCAATGAGTCTTTCTATTGAGTGAGCTGCTGGCTGAAAAAAAAACAGATTTTACTTGCTTTACATAAAGAAAAAAATTCATTTTTTTCCATTCATGATAATTTTCATAAATAAGTAAATGAATTTTAATAGGAGAGCAGGTTAAACACACTTCTCTTTTTATTTGTATGCTCAGGATGTGTCAGGAGAAATAATCCACATTTCATCATGTCATAATACAGAAGATTTGCATCCCTTGCCACTCACAGTATTATGGTCTTTGCCTTGTATTTTAGATTTAATTTTTGATATTATCTCAGCTTTAGACTGCATATGTATTAATTCCACTTCCCCTTAATATCCAAGCAAGCTGCTCATATATGCGTATCACAGAATGCTGTATTCAGCTGTTGCTCTGTATGATCCCCAGTCTTCTATCTGAATCAACATTTAAATCTCATTTATCTTCCTGTGGGATAATAGCTCCCTTTTCTAATTTCTCATCTATATGGGGAGTTAAGAAAGAAGGTGAAAAATGCTTACGTACTTCCTTTTCGTAACATTAAAGCTGTCAAGAGGGCTAATGATGACTTTCTCAGTAGTCCCTGAAGCAGGCTGTGACAGATTTCCTCTTAAAAACACATACCTTTCAACTAATAATCGTGTGACAGAAACCGGGACATGGCTATACAGATGAAAGGTTTATCTGTGGTATCTGTCTAGATATTCTTTGCACCACTCCACACGTTTCCTCCACAGTGACAGAAACTGCTGATCACAACTAAACTTCTTGATTACCACAAAAAAAAACACAAATAAAATGGTTATCCAGAAGTCTTTGTTTTCTCCACCTTTTAGTTTTCTATGACTTAGTAAAAAAGAGCTATCAGCCCTTTTGACATTTATATTTGCACGCTACATGGTACTGTTGAAAAAGATGTGATGCCTGGTGCTAGCTCTTGTATATGCATATTGGCACATTCGGGAATACATAATTATTTTCTTACAATAAAACTGAACAAAGTTTATTATTTAATTAATGATACATGTGGACAAGAAAGTTACAATAAAGTTTTCTCAAACAGATGCTAGATCTTTTCCATCTCCCTTGCTACTACAAAAAAGACAAACAGTATAGATGTACAATAGGTTGGGAAAGATAATATCAAATACTAATCCTAGAATCTGTAATCATTTTTATTTTTCATGTAATGTGTGTTTGGTAAATAGTGATGTTACATTATTGTTGCCAATGTATCTGCTCATAATATGTTAAACAGATATTAAGTTACTAAGAGCTATCTACAAAAAACAAAATTATTTGAAGTATTTTTATGCATAACTAAATTTCAAGACATCTGTGTGTTAAAAGCCTTGATCTTCATGGTGGTAGCATGAAGGAAGAATATAAATAAAAAAAATGGTGGAAAAAAATAATTTTTATTTAATCATTTATAATAATCTAGTTTATTTTAGACAGAGTATACCCTTTATAACATTTTACAAGTATTTGATAACTCCCTAGTGTCAAACCAACAAAAATAAAATAGAAAAGCAGATGGCTGGAAAATGCAAGCAATTGCATAAACTGATTTACTTAAAATAGGCAGTTACCTCAACACCAGAATTTCATCTGTGCATAAAAGGCTTATGCCTGCTTCATAGAAAAGACAGTTAAGCATAATGGCAAATGATTTCCTCTTAAAGTCCATGAATTGAAATTATATTGGAACAAAAATGTAAAAAAATAAGGTAAATGAACAAGTAATGTTAAAACAACAAGAAAACTCTATGTCCGTGTTACTCCACATAATTAACAGGCTCATACCTCATGAACGACTGCATAAGCAATATAATTGCAAGAATGCTGTCTATTTTTTTAAATTGTTTCACGCTATGAAATGTTATAAAACAGATTTCTGTGTAGCAAGAAATTTCTCATTTCATTTCATTATTTTGAATGCTTAATTTGAGAATTTTTTGTAATTCTCTAAATGTTCTTTTTTAATTTTTTTAAAGAAAACTTTAAAATATATAATAATTGAGAACAAGGGCTTTAAGGTTAAAAGTGATATGTAGAGTTTCAACGTAAGTCGCAAATTTTCTGTCTGACAGATATTAAACAAGAAGCCTCGGGATCAAAACCTTAAGTGCATTTCTCCCCTCATTTAATAAGTTGATAAGAGATTCCCAAAAGCTGTGTCTATTTGTTACTGAAAAAAACCCTTCCCTGGAAGTAATGCAATGACTCTATCCACTGGGTCAACTAGAAAGGTGAAAACAATTTTATACACAGCCTGCAGAGACCATATATTCAAATCTGAGTAGGGTTGCAGATTTTGTTTTCATTGGTTTCACCAATTTATTTGATAAAGCACTCAGAGCTCAGCAGAGCGCTATTAAGAGAAGAAAATTATGACAGCTGTGGATCCTATTAATTTATTGTAGCTTAATTAGTTTTTTCTTTGCTTGAATAAAAGTCCTATTAAACAAAGACCTGAAAAGGGACTCTTCTTTCTCACTTCTGTTCTATTAAAGAAGTTAGATGGAATGTTACTACTGAGACTAGATTGCACTGAGAATATAGAGGTAAAAGGCATGCTGTAAAAATTCATTTTTCCAAGACAATGCAATTAAGCAGAATTGCCTACAATTCTGTTTTTGAATACAGCATAGATAAGTATTATTATTGTTGTTGTTGTTGTTGTTGTTGTTATAAACCCATTATTAAGATCATCTACAAATTTAAAGATTTTATTGAGAATCCACCAGTTTCATTACACTGACACAAAATGCTATATGAGCAAAAAAGCATGTCTGTTTAGGATTAGGGAGGTAAGACACATTGTGAGACATTTTTAATGTTGAGAGAAATGTATAAATGAATTATTATTTTTATTCTAAAGAAAATTAGAACTTTATTTAAAATTGTACTCTTAAAAGTACCCCATGAAGGTACTTTGAAACACAATTATAAATGTATTGCTCCATAACAAAACAACGTTCTAGTAATCACTAATAAAAAATATTAAATGACTACTATTTTATAGTAATTATATCAAATAGTTAAAAAAGGGATAAAAAAATACAGAAGGACAATTTAAAATAACTGAAATTGTTGACCATAATCAGTAAAGAATAATTTTAAGAATGCACTTGCATAAATGTATATTGAATGAACACAGTATACTTATACTAAATTACATTATAAAAAAGTATTGCATAAATTATATCAAAGATGCATTTATTTTTTATTATAACAATTGAGTTTGAAAGGGTTACATTATTCTGAGTCTTATTTTAATGTTTTTCATTTCTTGCTTTCATTAATAATAGTACTCAAAAAATAATTATCTCCCTGTGATAAGTAGTGATATTACATGTAATTAATTGTTTTTTGCAGTTTATGTCTAAACTGAAACTAAGGTGCTCAAATCATAAAGCCCATTACTTTTAAATAACAGTCTGATCTTTTTTACAGAGAAATGTTATAGTAAGTATATCAATTAAAATATAAGCTTTGCTATAAGACATGTATTTAAACATGTGTTCAAAATGGATTATAAGACATGACAAATTTAAAATATGAAAAACTACAGCAACAATATTAGACAATTGTTATAGCTGCAATATATTTTCATTTCCTTTTATTAACTTATTTAGTTTGATGTTTTCATCAAGAACCTTTTTGGAAATTGTAAAAGCATAACAATGTGCTATCTTAAATCATCCTTAACTGAAATCCTGTCAGCAGCAATTTCACCAATAATTGAGGTATAATAGTATAACAATATAAAAAGCACTGTTGTGAGACAATAACATTTTATATCAGCACTATTACAGACATACATAAACAACATTTTCTGGAATACTGTTTGTGCATCCATGTTTTCAATAATTAAACAAATCATAAACTCATAATGTAGAAAAAAATAGTAATATAAGTTAAAACATATATTATATACTGAATAAGCAGTTTATTTTTTATTTCATATATAATATACCTATTCAGAGATAATTTCATTTCACTTACTGAATTTTTTTGTAGTCTATAAATGTGATTGCTGCTCCTAACAGATTTTATGAAATTATAAAAAAATCTCTATGGCAATAGTAGGCCTGGCATGTTTTTTTTACCCCTGCTAGAACTTTTGCCATACTTTGAAGGTAACAGATGTAGGTAATTAACATTATATTTATTTTTAAAAACTCCTTCAAACTGTCCTAGAATATTCAAAATGATTCTTCATCATGTCTTTTCTTGAGGCTGATGTAACACAGAAAACAAAGAGTTTAAGCAGTGAGGTGTAAAAGGAAATACTACAAGTATTGCAGGGATTTGGATATAACACCTAACAGTAAAAAGGGGAACTGTCTGGAAGTTTTTATGATGCCATGCCTTAACCACCAAATGAAAGATACACCCTAAAAACGTTTAAGAAATGATAAGATCAAATGCATTTTGATTAGGAAGGCTACATTGTTAACAAGACAGACAAAATAGCTGAAATTTAACTAGCCAAAGATGGTTGCCGTAACAACTAAGTGGCTTACCACAAGCACCTTTGAATAATGTGCTTTATTGGCTTTGTTTGTTTCACTATGAAGAAATCAAACAAAATATTTTTTATATTTTCTTGACTCAAGACGTACTCCAATGTCCCCACTATTCAGTTATTTTCATTGTAGTCATGATATTAATTTATATTAGTAGTAGTTATGATATTTAAACTAGTTCATATGATTTATTAATATTATGGCATGACTGTGAATTATGTAATACATTCCATGAGCAAAATGACAAACATTTAATATTTATATGTCCTTCACCAATACTGATATCAATATTAAACAAATAATCTAATTTCCCTTTTTAAATTGTGCAGCTTTTTTGATGTATTGACATTTTTCAGAAATCAGATTGATTACCTTTAATTACCTTGCAGGTTGAATGGCACTCAAAACTATTTAACAACAGTCCCAGAACACAAGCTACATAATTGTCATAGACTGCTTAAATGAAAATCTACTCATCTAATCAAATATTATCTGTTCTAAAAATCAGACGAAAAATCTTTTTGACTATTGGGTAACTTTTACACAAAGAAATTAATCCCCCCCATTCTAAAATTTAGGAATAGTATAAAATGTTATCAACAACCCCATGGAATGACATTTTTTTGTGAAATTCCCAGAACAACCAGGAATTTAAATTAAACATTTTAATTATAAAAAACAGCTGTAAATTCTACAGATATTTCAAAAGAAATCAGTCCTTTTGCATTATTTTCTAAATCCTAAGAAACATCTCAATTAAAAATAGAAACAAAAATCACCAATATGTCAGATTACATACTGAAATGAGAGCCATAAAGAAAATAAAGAGCACAGGCGATAGCAAGTAAAATTATTTTATAGTGAACTGCTTTACACGCATGGCTGTAATGCAAGCACAATAGAAAATCTTGCTACCTCCGACTATTAATTCAAATACAGGCCGTCTCAGGTCAAAGTATACACAAATGTGTGCCTAATCTCGAGAAATCACAATATTTTCTCACAGCAATTAAAAAGTCCTGGGGTTTCAGCCCTAGTGTATTGAAACACAGAATACAATTAATTCTTAGTGTATTGATATTTTCCCATCAGAGAAATTAATATTTATCAACAACAGATTTATTTTGTTTAATGGTATTCTTATGTAACTGACTGGTTTATATATCATTTAAAGCAGTTGTGTTTTTGAAAATTAGAATCTTGTGGAACACAACAAATCTAAGGTCAGATGATAAGCAAAAATGACAGTTAATACAATGAGTTAAACACAGAAATTAATGAAAAAAAACAGTAGAAGTACACATGGTGTTCCTTAGATTTAAAGTTGTGGGTTTACAATAGTTATAATAAAGTCTGACGTGCATCTTATTTCAATATTAATGAAAGGATAGCACACCGATGTTCTATTATTGTTCCCTTGAAACTAGTCAAAGAAACAGTCTACACTGATTTAAATATTTAAACCACATTTGAAAAAATCTTCGCAAAAGCACTTTCCATTGCCTTCAGCAAAATAAAAAGAAAACTTTCTACAATCCTCTTTAAAGAATACTACATTTTTTAAAGGTTTCATAATCACACATGTTTTCTTTTATTACTGGTATTTTTGAAGATTATTTGTGTGACATTTTTAAATAATGGATTTTCAATTTTCTTCAGAATGTAAATGATTTTACCCTACTACTGACAATGATCTTTACAGAAGCTTTTCAGACCTGTCAGAATAAAGGATACCTAAATACCTCAACATAGATGATGTTCACTTCTGGGAATTTTGATTATGGTAATTTTGATTCAGTGTACTTTAGTTGGTTTACTTTGTGTCTAAAACTAAGGTGCATTTATTGTTTAGACTGATTTAATACTCTCACCTTAACAGACAATGTTAAACTATCCCTTTTTGCAAAGAAATATTGTTTCTCCAAATAACAGTTCTCTTTTTTACCATGAAGAAAACCTGCTGTGTAACCCTATGTCCAAGGATAAAAGGGTATTTTGCAGGCAAACTTTTTAAATAGGGCTAAAGCAAAGCTTTAAACACATTCCTTAGCTGAAGACAACTTTGTTCATTAACTTTAAAAAGCTAAAATCTTTCGTAAAAGGTCTGAGATGAAAGACCATATGGAATAGTGTAAGTGATTATAGGCTTCTGCAAGTCACTACATTCTTTGAGTTCTAGCTTTTGAACTAAATAATGGAAACTGGAAAATGAAAGCATCTTTTGAAATCAAACATGGGACAGAGAGAGAGAATAAAATAAATAATGTTTTTTCATCTCAGCAACAAGGTTAAAGAAACGAATGACATATCACAGAAAATCAACTTTTTTTGCTTCTGGTAAGCCTTTTATATTGTTAAAAAAGCACACAGGCAACAATGTCCCTTAAAATACATCAGGTTGAGTAGTGATGAGGGACATAAGCCTTTGACAAGACAGACCTGATATTACCTGTTATTCTACTGTACATCATTCCATTTCGGGACTCTGTAAAAATGCATCTTCTGGCTTTTACAGATGTATTACTGGGTCTGACACCCTCAGACTGCTTACTGCTCCAGATTTATTATTGCTTTACTCAGGAAATACCCCATGGTTCTGTCACTTTTACCTTTTTTGCATAACTTTATAGATTAATATTCCTTTGTCTTACCCATAGTAGAAGTAATTAACGTTTTGTCAACAGGATCTTATTTTGATTGAAAATAAACTTTTAGAACTTTTCATGCTTTATAAGATGATTATCTGAATAATTAGTGGCTTGGGGTCATATGCATATCATTGTGATGTGAAAAATGCAAGCATTTTTAAATGGAATGCTGCATATTTCCATTTTTAAACATTTCCTGTTCTTTCACATATCTTTTGAAAGATAGAGCATCCTGATGAAAATGATTGTTATAGGATGAGGATCCATGACTTTTTTTGGATTTTCAATCAATTCATTATCATGAAATATACCGTCCTTGCATGTTTTAGGTAAATGTGATTGGTAAGTGGATTAATTTACATTTTATGGTGCCTCTGTATGAACTGAATGTTTATGTTTAATACACAGTTTACTCAATAGTACTATAAAAATGATGAACTACCCCAATGCTAACACTCAACAATGCAATTACCCTGTAAAATGCACTGTCAAATTCTGTGATCCAGAATAGTTTAAGTTAAAGACGCTTTTCCAATAAGTAATGATGCTAAAACATTTTGCAGCTTAAATTGAAGGAGATTTGGGGAATGTCATCTTGCAATTAATATGTTCAGTTTTTAATTGCTTATTGACAGAGTAAATGGTATTTATGTTATTGGAATCACTTTGAAAAAGTAAACACAAACACCCCATGAGCCACTCTATCACAGTTAGTAGTGAGATAGTAGAGTGGTATTAATTATAATATGTAGAGTAAATTGAAGCAACAACACTATTGTCAATCGAGGTCAGGATACCACTCTTTGTTTAATATGTTTTGTGCTTTAAAATATGATATATAAAATATGTGATATTAAAATTGAAGTTAACATAAGATTGGAATTACATTTTATTCAGCGGAATGTTCCTCAAACTTCCCTTTGACTCTAATTGACTCTTCTTTTATTTATTATTTGCAGACATAAATCAAATTAAAAAAAATACAGGTCGAAAACAAACCCAACATATTTTTAGATGGCTTGTAATGAAAACATCTCTCCTGGGGATGTCCCTGCATATTTATGTCTTAAAAAGGATTGTTGTAAAAAAAATACTGAAAAAAGATTATTAGGTAAAAACATGAACATTTCAGTGCTATTTTAATTCTCCAAAGAGCTAATGATATGGATTTTCTATTACCAGCTGTAATGCCAAGACTGTATACTACATCAAGTATTCCTTTCTACTTCGAAGGTGTGTTGGCACAGTCATATAGAAAATGAGCTAAATTGTTGTAATAAGGAAATAAGTTAAGCGTTTGGAGGAAGTGCCTCAAGAATGACAAGTCTCAGACTCTAATGCATTGTAATTTACTTGTTTTAACAAAGATGGTCCCAGACTCGCTCAATTATGCTGAGATCCAGACGGAAGTGCATCATTACTCTTAAGCAGAGTTTGTAATGTTTAGCATGTACTTTGTATCTTCGTCACACTTAAAAATAAGTCACTTTTTCACTAAGATAGAGTATGATTGATGTGTTTGTGTTGGTCTTCTCTAATGCCATCTTTTCTGCTGTAAGTGAGGACATCCTCAGCCTTTTAGACACATTGTTACTCCTGTTGCATAATTCTAATATATGTTCATTTTTGGGATCTTCAGAAAAAAAAGACATGGTGGATGGAATAAAATAGTTATTGGTAAAATCCAAATAATGTCACAGAGCGGCTAAATGGTTTTTAATTAAGTCTTATGCTTAAAGTCCTGTTCCCATGAAAGGCTGGAATGCTGTGCAGCAAGTATTTTAAATAATAATTATAATTTTTAATGTTCTTTCAATTCATAAATGATTCCTTTTCTTAAAATATTGACATAAGGTCTTGCAGGCAAGCCTTTTTATTATTTTTGTGCAGTCATCTGTGGATTGTGTGTTTTAACTTTCAAAGTCTTTTATTTACAATTAGAATTTGTAATTAATAAAATGCCACTTATAATAGCACTTAACACACTTTTCTTGAGTTTTAAATAAATCAAGCTACCATGTAAGATGAGGTACAGTAACTTACCAAATTTGTAGCATAAGCCAAAGTGAATGGATAGTAATGGAAATGCTATTGGATCACATTATCCTTGAAATGTGTCACACTAGGCAAACATTGTATTTGCTCACATCTGAAATGGGATACAAAAATAAAAAGGAAAAAATACTTTCAAAACATATATTACTGAAGGCCTGTTGTTTTTATTTTCAAATTACATTGAGTTTTAATGCCATTAATTATCCATTTGCTTGATAGGCAAGCCACTCTAAAGTAGCAAGGCACAAGCAAACAAGCCTTATTAATTCATAGTGGACCAAATTAATATTTATAAAAACTGACCTTAACTCTGCAAACACTGAATCTCAAACCATTTCCTTTTCATTCCTCTGATTGCAAACACTTCCTGTATTTGGTTTAAGAAAATGCAAACACAGCATGAGTGTAATGTTTGTAAAGTGCGTAAAAAGGTGGCATTTTCCATCACCTGTGTGGCACAGAAAAAGTTGTGGCTAAACATATTTGAGAAAGAGAGCTATAAACCTTTGTTGTAATAAATCAAGAAGAACATGTTGGAATGCAGGCACTGACTGGAGCAGTTTCATTTCCTCAAGCTGTTTTTTTTCCCATTGACAATTTCTAAATTCAGTTGCAGTAGCTGGTAAATTAAAGTCTTAGCAACACAGTTGGCCAAGTGTGCTGTTTAAGTTAACCATACACTGTAATCTGGTATGTGGGTCTCTTCTGGGTTAATGACCCCAACTTGTCTGAGCTCATATGCAACACCCCAGCCACAGATGAAATTGGTTAACTGTACAAGCAACGGGGCAGATCCACTTTACAATACCTTATTCAGTGGGGAAATCTGTTCTGGATTAAGTCTTATCTTTAGTTATGTCTGGTCTTAATTTTATGCTTTTATTCAGTTTCAACCATAAACTAGCCCCTTATGAAGTATTCCTTCCACACAGCCTGCATTCCATTCAGAAAATTGCAAATTTTAGATCTTGGAAACAATGCACTGCAATTAAATATTCAAATTAGGGTTACTCTTTTAACTATGGTGTATTAGACAAATAATCTCAAGTGAAATATGAGGAAGAGTTTGAGTCAATGCATCACAGAAGGTAAAGACAAACTATGTGAAGAAATTAAAAGTTTACAGTGAAAAAAAGAAACCTGTTTTTTAAAATCAGTTTAGATTGAAAGATCAATAATGGTGAATTATGATTATAGATCTGGATTTCATCGTTATTATAACATCAACAAATATGATGATATATACAGTATAATATTATTTGACAAGAAAGAATTACATCCAAAAGCAGGTGCTTTGCGATGTTTATTTAATAAGTATTTAATAGTATCTAATAAATACATTTGGTTTATCCCGCTTGATTAAAAATTAGCCTCCTGGTCATAGGACTCCACCCACATTTAGAGAGAAGAGTTACCAAGCGGTAGCTGCAAAGGTGTGGTGCAAGATGTGGTGGAGGCAGGATGAATGCAACAAAAAGGTGAGAAGATTTTATAGTGAAAAATGGTAATGACAACTTCCATATATCAAGTCCAATATGAAGGGTTAAGTAGGAATAACAATCAGAAGATTTTTTCGGTGGAGCAAAAGTGAAAAAAAAAACACTTTTCTGATAGTGATCTGGAAAAAAACAAAAGGTAGGGCTGTGTGATAGAGGTGAATCAGGGAGTTTAAACGCAATGAAAACATTAAACCTAAACCTCCCTGTTGCACTGAGATTCAACTCCTGAGATCTATAATATGAGGTGCAACCATAATCCATTGATGAAACAGTACTGTTTTGAATGTCAATAGCAGGACAGAGATTCCTCCAGCAGTAGCATTCAGCTGGCTGAGCTCAGGATTAGTACAAGGGGTATAGTGGTAAGATGAGTTGATTAAGAACTAGCAATTCCAAAGTGGAGAAAGAAAATAGAAAAGCATTTTGGTATGAAGATAAAAAAGGCAATTGATCAAAAAAACTAATTTATAATGACAATCCAGAGAGTGCCAATTTATACAGTGGGACATTACCATTGACAATCTAATTAACATGTTCAAAGGTACAGCAGTAGTGTCCCAAACAGGATTCATTCAACAGCACTCATTCAGACACAGAAGAAATATACAAACATTCATGTTGTACTGCATATTGTTTTGTATTAGTACTTGGACACTATTTATTAGCTATCATTTATCTGTATCTGTAAGTTATGTGTGTACAGGAATAAGGATATTAGGAGATTCCTGTAAGAAGATTTTAAATCCAGCAGCTGTAAATTAACCAACTAACAATACCAACATATTTCATCAGTGACACTTGTTTGTTTTGCACTGGTGATCAGCTGATAATAGCCAATTGGTTTTGACATAAGCTGTCCATTTTAATTTCTACCAAATATCACCACTCAACATTTAGCATGTCAGCTAACAGCCAGCTAAACTAGGCAGCTACATTATTCTGTGATTGACCACTCTGCTTAAAAATACCAATAAAAATCAAACAGTGTAAAGCTGAGTGAAGTGTGTGCATTAATAAAAAGCAACTTATTTTATTTCAAGAGCCTTAAAGAGTAACCATATCTATTTCAAACCTGCATGTGTTTATGGATCAGGTGCCAAGAAATGATAATGATTTACTGCACTACCCGCCTTCTACTCTGGCTCCGAGCAAGCTTTTGTTGAATATTTCTTAATTTCTAACTGTGATGGAAGACATTATCAGTACCCTGTTGTCATTTATATCATGACATAAATAATAATACACAGATTGTGGGCAGTCTGTTCATGTTGACAAAGCTAAAGCGCTTTCCATGCACCACAGAGCATTTACAAGCTCAGAGATTGGCACAAAATATGTTGAAAGCACACTCAGACAGTTTTATAATAGCAAGAAAAGAAGAAAAAACGCCTGTCAAATGGAATGTCTAGCAAGGTAAAAAAAACACAGAAGAAAGGTTATACTTGAGAAAATGAAATTTAGAACAAATGTTGTGTACAGTGTATTTGGTCTTAAGTGGAAAAAAAATGTCTTTAATGCTGCATTGTTTATGTCTGGATACAAATAGATACAAACAAAAAATGATATGGTAAGTTCAAAATCTTCACAAAGCAGGTTACAAAGTTCACAATACAAAAGTACAGTAGATTAAATTTCTAGTACATTTACCTGACATATACTTGGCTAAAGAACTAGTAAATAGTTATGTCATTTGTAGAATATCACAGTGCTCTGTATTAAGACCACTTCTATTAACTCACAGTTATAGTATACTTAATAAACTACCATGTTCACAGATGATATGAAACGATGAGGATTAAAAAGCATTGTGGAATCTGTAGTAGCAATTTAAGATAACCTAAAGAAAATCTGATAGTGGTACAGAGTGTTACATACAAGTATATTTTCATTAACTGCATATAGATGGATACAGTTTTGAAGAGCATATTTTAAGTAAGAAAAAGACATAAGTGTTTATATTGATACATAATTTAAATAAAATAAAATAAAAAGCACATTTTAGGACAGTTAAATATGTAAAACATTAATCTATCATTGTAACATTAAACTTGACCAACATACTGTTAAGACTTTTTGTAAAAATGTTGTCTAAATCTTGTTCAGCACATTACAAAAAATACTGCTGCTCTGGAATCAATCCTTAGAAGAGCAAACAGATACAGTACATTCCAAGACCCAAAGGAATGTTCTACACTAATATTCTAAAATAACATAATTGTGAACAGAGAAGACTAACTATGAGAGAATCTGAATCCTCAAAGGTCTTGGCAAAATCAGTTCTATGTATGTCTTAAAATTCTGTTGTACAATATAAACTATAGTACACAAATATAAACTATGGGGTGGGGACATTATCTTTATACCTTTTACACAGTGTGCTTTAGGGATCTCTTTTAAGCTTTTTTTCAGCTTTTCAAAGCTAGAAACCTAGCTTCTTTTATGAAAAGGCAGGCTGAAATCTTTATCAATTAACTTTCAATGAACTACTAGCAACCAAACAAAGTAGACCAACTTAATGGCTGGATCGCTTTAAAAGCTGTTTTTTAAAGCAATAAAAAGTAACAACTGGTATCAAAAACAGATCAATTAAAATATGGTTTAATGCATTTTGCACATTGTCTCACAGGGTCATTTTCATCATGTGCCAACACTACATACCCCAAACATTTGAGTGTACTGAAATATAATATAGGTGTCCAATCTCGTGTTCAAAAGTACCTGAATTTAGATTCCATTAAAATAACAAACATATCATGCCAAGTGACAACACGAATGACTGAAAGAAGGCACATCGTAAGAGAAAAAATTGTGACAATTGTGCAATTCCCTCAAATCTAAAGTATGAAGCACCAACGTTTTATCAACGAAACTGCAATAGCCTTATATTCCATACAGTATGTCATCATCCAACAATCATTTAGAGTAAGTACTTGTGATCCATGTAAGGAATACCCCATTATCTTCACATGTGCCTGGGTAAATATCACTACAAACTTCAATGGAGTTCTCAGCGAGGTTCAAGGGCTAGGACTACGTGTAAATATATGTAACAAACACTCCATTCCCAGTGTCCATTTTCTCTTATAGTTTTCCTATAAACTAAGGGGGTTCTGGTAGCCTTGTCCAAATGAGCCAAACTTCCAAATGAGCCAAACACAGTTCTGCAAACTATGGCCCTAACAGTAACCTTTGCTTTTAATATTCTTATCTCCTGTTGCATTTGGTCAATTCTCTTAGCTGCTGTACTCTTGATCTTGAAGAATTTAACTGAGGGAACATTTGTTTTTAAGTTTCCCTCTACATGAAGCTTACGATTTTGAAGGTAAAGATTTTCTTATTATATGGGGTTTACTTCAGGCAATTATGTAAAATGCCCTGAGATATTTACAGTATGTGATAAAAGTTCTTTACAAGAGCAGGTCTGGGTAATTGTGCCTCAGAAACAGCCATGAGCAGATGAAGTATTTTAGTGTAAACGAAAAAAAGTCAAACCTGAAAATTAAGTATAGCAGGGTAGTACTTAGTTCAACTATTTTTGGTATTCCACAGCTAAGTAAACTTGCTTAAGCTTGCATTATGTGACATTGAGTACAGCCAGCCATCTTGAGCAGAGCAGCAGGAGAGACTGAGGTGAGATCTGCTTATAGAAAGAGTGTGCTTGGCAATCCTCAGCAAAGAAATATTAGAACTCCCATAACTGACTAGCTTATTAAATTGACTGCACAGAGTACTGGCTGGTGGGGAGGACATGACCTAAAATTCATATTGAATAAAGTTTTCCCCAAATAACATTTCATTAAAAGAGAGGGTTGCACTGTAGTAAAGGTGGTGCAAATTCATGAATAAACCTTTTATAAGCAGTAATACATGAAGAGAAAATTAGTCATGTCAATCACCTGGTAGTAAGTGACCTTTACTAATGATTTATTGCATGGCTATTAAAATGGATTTTAATATTGGCATGGAAGACAGATGTTAATCATTTATTTATGGCTACTGTATTGTTAACAACTGTGTTTGTTATGCACATATAAAGTGTGATCTGCTCTCAATAAGTAACATAACAAAGAACAAGTGAAAAAAACACATCTTGTAGTATATACAGTAGTATGTATAGACAGCTAAATGCTTCTGAATAATATATCTTTGTATGAAACGTGCTGTCTACAGGAGAACCAACAGATAGATGGTAAATCTCTTCCAGCCTTAAAAATTGTTAAAGAAAACCGTCATTCTTCAAATAAAATAAATCTGTTCAGCATTACCTATAGTCAGCTATGTCTGTTTCTGATTTCCATCTTTTAGTTAAGATTGGTTAAAGAAGAAATACCTTTATGCGGCGACACTTAGATGCAAGTGTTTAGCCTTGATCCTTCCTGGTGAAGTCAGTGATTAATGCTTTCCACTAAACTGGTAGATCTGTTTGCAATTTTGACCACAGAGAGAACATTTTTGAAAATTCAGATTTAAAGGTACTTCACAAAGAAAGTCATATTTTTTAGATTAAGCCCATGATAAATATATATGCATAAAAATATAATTAGTGCAGCCTATACCCCCAAAGTTATGTGTAAAATAGCTTTCCTACTTTAAAAAAAAAAGAAAAACTGGAATTAAAGTATAAAGTATTGGGATGCTGACATAATCACTAAATTGGCTCAATATACATTTCTTTTAGCATAGTTTTAAACATTCTTGACAGTTCTATTACATTTTACTGCAGCATTCCAACATAAATAATAAGCTACCTTATGAGCATTAACTGCTATTTTTCCAAGGTCCCATGAAAACTCTTGGTTGTGGAATGACGTGTTTCCTCTAACCTGTATTGGTTATTTAACCACCTGATACCCCTTAATTGTGTAAACAAGGGGTACACTCATTATTTCACATTCTTATTACTTTTTTCTACTTCATACACAATTGCCTCAAAAATCAATTTGAAGGTAAACATGAGCACTTTTAGTTATTTACAAAAAGACCAACTTTGATTAACCAAAGACATGGTAAGAAATTATAATTTGCAGAATTATATTGGTGTTTCACGAACATTTTTCAGCACTGTCCCTCTGAGGTCAGGCAAAAGTATGTTTTCTATAAAGTTCAAAAATGTTTTGAGCAAATGTTTATTTTTTTATGTCAAACTAAACATTCTGACAATGATGTGTTGGTAATTTCATTTCCCAACCGATCTCTAAATTTGTTAAGCTTCTAACTTTTGCTGCACTTCTGAAGCTGCTTATACTCATTTATCTAGATAAACTATTATTAACCAGAAGACAAATTTAATCAGTCCTTTACTGCAGATACTATTTATTGAATGAAGCACACTCTAATAAAATGGTAAAAGCATAGGCTGTGCTTAGGATCATCTTGGCATTATAAGATGTACTGATTAGTTTTCACTCAGCTAGGAAGTGAGAACTGCAGCTGTCCTTGGCCTCCCCTTGTCTCTGTTCAAAGTGAACTGCCAAAAAGACAATATCGATAAGGGATATCACTATGCATTACTAAAGCACTAAGGAGGGTGAGAAATCTTTTCCAGCATCTCTTCCTGTCATGCTGCAGTGCCATACATACACGTTACATGTACTGTATATCTGAATCCATCCTATACTTGTTGTACAGCTCTTTCCCTTGGTTATATGTGTTCAGTTGATCTTGATATCTTCAGCAAGCTACAGTATGTTTTTTCAATAAAACTAACTGATAAAAACATGTATCAACATATCTTTTCCCTTCATTACATTTGTTCACAAAAAACAAAAAGGTAAGTAACTTTTCAAAGCAAATATTTTTACTCAAGCTCACTGCAGGCTGAAATCAATGGATTGTATCTGAAGATGTTCAATTTTCACATTAAATCCCTTTCAACAGGAATCTTAAACCTACACAAGAGGGCCAGAGTTATTTTGCTTTCATTCCATTTCAGATCCCTTTTATTTAATTGAAGCAATTATTTGATTTATTTGACACGATTAACTTTTTTTCCAAAGCTATTTAGGGTAGCAGCCCTGAATGTTTTATAAATACTGCACTTTATCTTTAAAACATCAGCTGCAAAAGGCATGAGGGAAAAAAATCTAATTAAGCAAAGAAGTCCAAGTAGTAATTGAGAGCACAGGTGGAATGAAAAACAGAAGGCCCCTGCTGCCCTCCAGGACTGGAGATGGAGATCGTTTGCTCTATAGTAAAATAAGACTAAAAGTGAGTTTGCATTTTTAAATGATATCAGCTCTGTTCAATGTTAAGGCTGTTCCCTGTTTGGCCTCAATGATAAAAGCCCAGGGTATGTGTTTTTTATTTTCTAGGTTTAAATTTAAATTATTCAAATTTTTGAATTTTGCTTTGTGGACAATGCAATATCATTGCCTGTTAGCTTTTGCCACAGTTAGTGTTTTTTACAATTTTTTTTACAGATTTTCATGTTGATGTATTTTTCTGTAATTAAGCTATTTTAAATTAGGTACAGTAATAGGTTTTTAATGTAGTCTTCATATCTATATCTGTATTGATAGATAAATTCACTGACCTACTAAAAATAGAGAATATTAGTACTGATAGGTCAGTACACCTCAGCTACAGTAGCAGCTACGTTGTGTTTTCTTTCTTCTCTTTCCAGTATGGAATAAACCTAACCTTGTTCCTTTGCAGTTACATGAGATATGTATAATGGTTTGGTACTATCTTGTGGTCTAAACTGTAATTCCTTTAAGAGGTTTTGTTAATCCTTTTTACTACACGAACCACTGCTGTAAACAGCTGTCTGAATTGACACATTAGCCAAGTCTGACTTTGCCTTGGCAATACACTAGAGCAGTGGTTCTCAAACTGTGTTACGTGTACCAGCAGTGGTACACGGAGCGCCGCCAAATGGTACGCCATATGATCCATAGAACTTTGTTGTGTGCGCTGAAAAATCGGGATGGTTTTCATATTTTCTATTTTAATACGTGTCGAATACGCAGCCTACGTACTGCGATACAGTGCACGCTAATACTTCAGTGGACACAAGAGATACTCTGTAATTCTATATCACTCTATAGGAATGCGTGCTACGGACAAAGTGACCAATTGTATTTTAAAAAAAAACTATCTCCAGCAAATAGGGAGGTAGGAGAATGTGCGTGATTTTGGAACAATGCCAATGTTGTAAACACAGGAATGCATAGAAATACGTGCTACTAATGCTTGTAATCTTGTGCGCACAGGAAAGCGTGATAGATAACAGAAAAATATTTAAGAACTGTTCTAAGTTAATTTGAGAAATATACACAGAGCGTCTCTGTGTTTCGCTCCCATGCGCATGAAATAAAAACTTAAAATAAATACGGAAATAAAAATGGAAACGGGGAAAAATGCAAGCTTGCGGATTGCTAAAGCAGGTAAGCTCCACACTATTTTTGAAGAACCTTATTTACCGTTGGCAAAAGAGCTGACACGTATTATGTGTGGAGAAAAAGCTGCTGAACAGCTCGACCTGCTGCCCCCCTGAAAGACACGGTCATTCATAGAATTATTGAAATTATATCAAAAGTACGCTGATAGAGCGCGTTAAGATGAGCAGATGTTTTTCACTGCAATTAGCTGAGTCTGTAGTCAATTTGGCCAATTCACTCGTTTACGTTAGATACGAGTTTGAGGTACGTCCCATGAGGACTTTCTGTTATGTAAGCCGCTACCAACAGGAACTACAGGAGAGCACATATTTCAGCTTCTGAATTAATTTTTCGAAGAGAATGGCATCGACGGGATAAAATGTGTCTGAGTTTGTACAGATGGTGCTAGAGCGATGACAAGCCGACATAGCGGTGTAGTTGCACGAATTAAAGAGGTTGCTCCAGAAATTAATGGACGCATTGCAACATTCACCGCGAGAGCTTTGCCATCAAGAAAATGCCTGACTATTTAAAATCTGTTAGACTCTGTTGTGAATTGTATCAAGGCTCGAAAAATGAATTCACATCTGCTTTGCTCGACTAAACAGGCTCACCCCTCTCACTGAAATGGTGCTTTTTTATTATTTTTATTTGTTGTTGTTACTGTTTTTTCTGTAAAACGCTTTAAGAAGCCACATTTAAAGGCGCTTTATCAAAGTTTATTATTATTATAATATTTATTATATGTATGTGTGAGTGTGTGCACGCACACTCATGTTGGTCATTGAGAATTTCTGGGGTTCCTATGAGATGATGACTTGTAGGTGGTACTTGGATGCTTTGTTTGGATTAGGGGTGGTACTTGGTCCAAAAAGTTTGAGAACCACTGCACTAGAGACATCACCAATTTCCTGGCTTCTCTGTTACTTACATTAGAATTCTTACCTATTGGAAGCACACTGAAGAAAGTGCCTGGTTTGCTATAACTTTACATGCCACATTTGATTTGGAATGGGTTACTTAAGAAACATAGAATTCTGTAATATTTTGCTAGGACTGTGGCACAAATTCAGTAGTTTGGGTAGATCCTAATGAATACGATAGATGGATGAATGTATTAGCCCAGTGCCCGCCTGACTGTCAGGATGAGGCTGACTGAACCCCCCCTTACTTTTGTGAGGTACTGTATGAGCTAGGGAGCTTCTGCAAGGGTGTACATGGGGTGACAGAAGGGGTACTAAAATGATGCACAAAGGGAAGTTAAAGATGTATATATACATACAAGAGGAGAAGTAGGTGAAATTAGCATTTAACCTTCCTACCCAAGTACCTTGCAAACATATTATTCCCCCCCCTTTCAATGATGGCTCGTTTTGTTGAATTACAAACAATATATACACTTTTGAAAAATGTATATACTTTTTCAAAAGTAAACATTTTACTGAAAAGATGCATGCTCAAACTGAATATTATGAGTAAAAGAAGTTGAATGTCAACAGAGAAATGCAAAGATAACAAAACTAAGCTAAAATATGCTGATTGCATAAGTGTTCACCCACTTTACAGCAAACCTAAATTAGTCAGGTGCACAAAATTACTTTTTGTGACACAAATCACATCATTAGTTGAATAGCTTCTGTCTGTGTTCAGTAATAGTGGGTCATGTGATTCATAAATATTGAATGAATACACCTGTTCCTATAAGATTCATCTGTAAGGTAATGAATTTAAAGCAAAGATTCAACCATGAAGACCAAGGAGCTTTTAAAACTCAGGGACAAAGTTATAGAAAGGCACACATCAGGTGAAAGCAAGAAAGAATATATATATTTGAACATGGTGTTGTCCATGTTAAAAAAGTAGAAAATGTACCACGCACAAAACCAATTAAACAAAAAGGAGAGACAATGATTAAAACTGAGCAGTCATCAAGGAGGAAACTGGTTAGGGATACTACTGTGAGGTCAATGGCAATTTTGAATGTGCTACAGAGCTCAATATTTCAGATGGGGAGAAATATACTGTAGTAAATAAATAAATATAGTTAATAGTAAATAAGCTAGCTTGTATGCACTGAACAAAATTGAAACCCTGGGTGGAGATTTCTGCAAAGCATGTTAGAAATACTGCAAACATTTTGCAAAGGGTTATGAGGACCAAAACAAGACAAAACATTTGGTGAAAATACAAAGTTTTAGGTTTGGTGAAAACTCAATACACCTCATTATTAAGTCAACACCATCCTTCCTGTCAAGCATGGTGGTGAAAACATTATGTTATAAGGCTGTTTCTCATCAGCATGGACTGGGATAAGAGGCCAGTTTGTAGGTTGCCTTGCTGTCTGATATTTATTTTTTACTGCTGTTTTTAAAAATGCATTTCTTGAGTGTAATATCAATATCTGGTGGCAATGCAAATGGTGAAAAGAACATATTGTACAATAAGTAGCATTTAATCAGAAACATTATATTGAACTGACACCTATACAGTGTATCAAATCAAGAGGTATTGTACCAGTCAATGCTAGCTTTTCAGTGGCTGTGTGTGTCGGATCACACTTTACCAGAAGTATCTGTATTTTTAATTACATATTTAACAATACATAATTTCCTAAGGAATCAATATTGAAATGCACTTTATGTGACAGTATATTCATTGACTACTAATGCAAGTAATTTAAAACTTTAAACTAATAACTTCAACTTCAACTAAGAAGAGTAAGAAATTTACAGAAAATCTCTCTTCATTTAGAACACTCAAAGAGTACAGATATATGTAAATATATATGTATATATATGTAAATAATTTACATGCTGGCAACTGGACAAGTGCATATGTGGGTGTAAGCTTAAAACGGAGAAATGAATTATACTGCAGTTATGGTGGCATCAATACAATTTACAGGCTACATTAGTTTTTGCCATCTCTTTAAACGGTGAACCTGGCCTGAGCTAGGAGTAAATTGCTGAACAATGAATAAAAGACTTCTATATTGCAGTAAAGTTTATTGATGCATGGCTGTGAAGGTCTGACAAATTCCAAGGCAAGGAATCGATTTCTAGAGAATTTATGACATGCAGGTTGCATTTTGTATCATTATGGTCCGTTTTTGCTCTTGAAAAGGAATAAAATAGATTTTCAAACAAGAGTAATAGAAAGACATAAAGCACTTGGTACTGAGAGAAGTGCTTTGAAATGTGAGTACAAACCAAAGATGAAGTCATAACATTAGAAAGGTTGCAACAAGTCACTGTACCGTAGATTTAGAATATTGTGTATCAAAGACAAATAGATGACTTTTATAAACCTGAAAATAAAACTTAAGCAATATTTAACTTTAAAACATTATCTATTGTGTGCTACATTCAATAAAACAAAAAAGAGGTTAAGGTTGAAAAACAAGCAGGATACAATGTTCTATTCCAAAGAATATAATTCCATATTCCAACTATTCCATAGTGTTTTCTTTTCAGTAAACCTTGCAAGTTTATAGTACTTCTACTTAAAATGCTTTTCTTTTGGTGCAATATAACAAATCTTTATGCTAGATTGAATATAATGAAAAGGCAGGAGAGAATGTAGAGCTGATGATAAAAATTTAAAAGCACGCTGGGTTAAGCCTTCATTGTTAAATAGAACAGCAGATTATTGTTAAAATTTAATTAATCAAATTTTCATTAACAAGAAGAATGTTTTAACTCTACACAGCCATCAATAGGTGCAGGTTTTGTAGCATCATATTGAAAAAAGTATCCTAAGTGTACCACCAAGTACCATGAGAATCAGTTAAATCCCACTCCAGGCAGCTGCTTTTTAGCAATTCAAAAGTTTATCAAGCCAATAAAATGTAACTGCAGGGAAAGAGAACTGAAGAGCACAATAGGCACTGCTGTGGGTTACAATTTGAAGAGCACTCCAAAGTTTTAGTCAACATGAAATAGAGGGGCCAGAACTAGCATGCTCATCTGCATTCCACTGACACACTGCAGAACCCGAAGAGTGGACAGCCTTTACATAAACGTTTTTCCCAGGCAAAATGCAGAGTTCAAAGAATATGGTTTGAATCCAGGGTGCGAAGTTCAAACAAAAGAATTTAAGAATCCAGAGAACTGAAGAGGCTAGTCTTGCCTCAATAACAATATCAGTGGGTGAGCACATTAAAACTGAAGAAGAAAAACTCTTCCAACATTGATACTTCTTTTATCTATAGCTTCAACAGATGGAAATGAAAGATGTGTCAATTTGAAGACACATTAGTTTTTGAAAGGGAACACATCCTAAAACTAATCAAAACGTGAAAAGCCAACATTCTGTTATTTTTCTTTTTATCCTCTTGTTTTATATTATCAATGGGCAGCAATATCACACATTACTTCTTACTTCTAGTTTGAAGGATTTTATGAAAAATGAAATTTGTTGCATTTTAAGTAAGGGGTACTCTCTGCTTTAACAGGAGACTGTTTTAAAACTGAATCTAAATATTTACAAATCTGAAAGAACAGAAGTGAAGTTACACACACACTTGCAACTACATTTTTGCATACACCTGGATCTGTCTTTACTGGACCAGGAATGAATCAGAATAAAATTACCAAAACATTGTGGTACTGAGAAGAGATTCTCAACATGTATCTAGACCCACACCAGAAAGCCCAGTAGTGTGCACATAAACCTTATTTTAATCACAAAGATGAGATCTGAAGATTTGAAATCAGAATGTTCAGCAATTTTCAAACTTAACCTCAAATGAAATTTACGCCGTGAAGAAAGAACAGTACAAATTATGTAATTGCACTAAGGGAGATTATCATTATTATTAGTAGTAGTATTTCACTAGTGCTTTCCTCCAAATTGATATCCATTTGTATCTTATTTAAAGAACTGGGTATTTCACTGAAGCAAGTGAGTGAAGTACATTATTCAAGGGTACTGCAGTAGTGCCATACCTAAGATTCAAACCCACAACTTGATACACATCCAGAACCGCAACCACCACTCTACACTGATGCCAAGTTTAACATAACTGTTATACTAGTGTGATAGAACACCCATAACAGCTATGATTGTTAACAACAAGGAATATTTTTATAGGCTTTTTGGAGTAAAACCAGCAATAATGTTTTATACTGAATTTCTTGAGAAGGTTAATACATTTATCATATAAATCAATAATTTTCTCTGCGCCTTACTTTTGCAACTTATATTTAAATGTGATTCTCCAGTTAAATTCTAGTGTCCATATAATATTTTAAAAAATGTTTCAATTTTAGAGTGGGAGGAAAATTATATTATACATTATTTTCTTAGATTTACATTCACTAAGCAAACTATTAGCATTTCAGTATGTAAATTCACTCATTATTTTTCAAAATTCTCAGCAAGTTTATATTTTAGTGATATTTTTATCAGTCTAAATACATCTATTTCTATATATTAACACCATTGCTGTCAGTGCATTTTCTTTTGGTACATGAAACATTTATCTTTATTTAGTTCAGGTGGGTAGCTGCGTCAGCATGCATAGGCTGCAAAGGAACAAGTAATAGGCTTATTCCATGCTGAAAAGAGAAGAAAGAAAACACAACGTTTTGGCTGTGGTGCTCTGGGTGTAAGGTAATGATGATCAATGATGATAAATGATTGATAAAGATCATTTATCTTTTTTGATCACTTATTAATTCTCTACTTTATTCTCTCCATTATATCTATTAGCAAACTTCCAAAGTAAAAAAAAACACTTGCATTTCAACTGAAACACTGACATGATGTAAAATGCAGCTCAAATGAACTCCTTCAAATTTTACAGGTCCTATGAGATAATTTATTCAGCAGCAGATTGAGGCAGATTGCCAAGGACAAACACTTGGGTTTATTTACCTTGTTGTTAACATTGTGCTCATACACAAATGACACCTGTAAATGTTGAAAAGACAGGATAATGGTCATTCTAATCACGAATTCCCACAAACCAGCAAAACACTCTCTCATGAAGCCCTCAACATCAGCAATGAAAAGGCACTCAGCAACCCTGCAGAACAGTGCTAAATACTTAATTAAATGCAAAATATATGCATCTTGAAATGTGACACTCCCTGCCTGCGGCATTATTGTGACATCATACAGAATGTTGTAGTGCATTTGGATTTAGATCCAGAGACAAGCAGCAGATATCTTACAAAAAGGCTGCAAGCTATTAAATCTTGCTAATTAAGCAACTTAAGAGAATTCAGAACATACATATCTAACCCCAATGGATAATTTCAAAGGCACAAACACAACCTTAGTTTAAGACAACATTGACTGATTTCTATTGCTGCTGTCATTGGTTACTAAACATTATATGAAAGCAGTTTAAAACTAACACTAAGACTGTATTTTGTGTTTGTGACTATACTATACGCACAAATGATTCCAACTAAATTTGTGAAACTAATACAATATAAAGTTGTGCAATTAGAACAACAGGATGGAACAGTTACCTCATGTAACATAATAAAATTTATTTTAATAAATAATAATATTTAAGTTATGTGGTTAACAGAAAATAGTTGTCACAGTTTGGTGCTGTTTTCACTCCTGGTTATGAAAAAGGTGCTTAATCAAAATCAAAGTAATTCTGAAAAGGGCACACATCATCAACTCCAAAATGACTTTAGATATGTTTTAAAAAATCCTTTTTTAAATCTGGATAGGATGTTCACTTTAAAAATATGTATCTTTGAAGAAATATATTCATACCCAGATGATGAGATTCATTCCCATTCCATATGATTCATAAATATAGGGAAGATGCAATCAATTTGTCTATATTTAGCCAATTTTATATGTTAATGAGTGATATGTGATAAGAACTATTATGAATCTCAAATAGCAAACATAAAATACAAATATTAAAATAAATAACAAATATTTAATAAATATTAAAATAACTATATATAAAAATTATGCATTATTAACTAGGTACTTTCCCCCAATTAAAATTATGATCATTTCTGGGGTTGTGCTAAAAAACAAAAATTCAATTAATGTCATGGCTTAAATATTTGCTAAAATATTTTGACTTTCTTCAGAACATATCTGAAATATAGTGTATATATTATAATCTATACACTATATTCTAATCTATTGCATCTACAATACAATATTATCTTCTTGATTCTTCTACACAGCTGTATTTCGGGAATTTTTCAAAGGGGCTCTGTAATGTTGACCACCAGTGCTGATGTCAGAGTGAGAGGCTATGTCAGCATGCGGGTTGCAAAAGTTACAAGAAAAGGTAAAGTCAATATTGAAAAGTAAAATTAACCTTCACTTGTTCCTCTACAACTGAATGTGTTTTATATAATGCATTTAATAGAACAATAACTGTACACATGCATATGGTATCCATGTGACTGCTACATTATTAAGACAATACCAAGTCAAACAGTAGTCACAACTGTTTCCCTAAGCCTTGGGGTAAGAATTGTTATTCTTACACCATTTGTCTTTTCCTTGGATGGATATTTCAGATCCCAGTGAAATTCTCAATTTCAAGCTTGCAGGGCCTAAAGCATACTGAGTGAGTGCCCTGCTGAGCTGCGATACTTTATCTTTGTTTTTATTTATCTGTTGTGAACAGCCCACGTTCCAGTTATACTGAAACAAACACAACTAAAACAGTTTCATATTCCTATATAACAACTGCCTGTAGACATATGGAATAATTAATGAGACATACCCCACAATGATAAAGTATATTGTAAATAAACAAAAACATGATTAGAAAAACCACATTATTTTTATCAACAAAACCAGGAAAAATATTATAGATGACCTTTGTATTCTGAGGTATATTTCAAATATAGTACAGGTGGGTTCCACGGCCGGAACGTTGTTTTCTTTCTTCTCTTTTCAACATGGAATAAACCTATTACTTATATATTTCAAATATAATAATAATAATAATAATAATAATAATAATAATAATAATAATAATAATTGCTTACACTTATATAGCGCTTTTCTGGCCACTCCACTCAAAGCGCTTTACAGGTGATGGGGACTCCCCTCCACCACCACCAATGTGCAGCATCCACCTGGATGATGTGACGGCAGCCGTAGTGCACCAGTAATGAAGCCAATTCATAGAGGGGGATTATTAGGAGGCCATGATTGGTAAGGGCCAATGGGAAATTTGGCCAGGATGCCGGGGTTACACTCCTACTCTTTTCGAGAAACGCCCTGGGATTTTTAATGACCACAGAGAGTCAGGACCTCGGTTTTACGTCTCATCCAAAGGACGGCGCCTGTTTACAGTATAGTCTCCTCATCACTATACTGGGGCATTAGGACCCACATGGACCACAGGGTGAGCGCCCCCTGCTGGCCCCACTAACACCTCTTCCAGCCACAATCCAGGTACTGACGAGGCTCACACCCGCTTAGCTTCAGTGGATTGCCAGTTGCGAGTTGCAGGGTGATATGGCTGCTGGCTAAATATAGATTGCTTTGCAAAAAACTGGAACTTAAATTAATATGCAATTCCTACTCATTCTGCCTTTGGATGAAAGAAAAAAGAGACAATTGTTTTTTTTACATGGACTGCTAAAGATACAGAAGTAAGAAGGTTATGAATTCCCCTCATTTTATTTAAACCAAACCACCTGAGGTTCACAAACCATATAATCTGAATTTTCCACAGATAGCATGAATTTCTGAAGTACCTAAGAAAATTCTGTTGAAATGTCACTGTTCTGGTTTACAAAATTTGGAATTGGCATTTTGATTCAAAAATCTTAGGATACAGGAACTTTTTGATTAAACCAACCCCTTTAGCTAACCTGGAAGTAATTTTGGACACATTCAATTACAAATATATAGTATAATATAATAATCCCTTTAATATATATGTAATATATATATATATTAATATTAACAAAAATGTTGTATTTTGTATTTTTGCTAATATCAAAATTTACTGAAACAGATTCTTGTCTTAAAACCCTAATACATTTTTAGGAAAAAGGGTGGGAAGTTGGTGTGTATGTACAAGTTCAATGAAACTGAAAAGGTGAAATAAGGGAGGTCTATGATGCATTTTGGAAATTTAACAGAGTTCCATTTAAATTCTCTGCATTGTGTGATATGGCACAGTGAGAAACTATATGGAGTGGCACTGCTCCAAACCAGAATTACACTGGGAAACCGCCAAAGTGTTTTCCCACAGGCTATAATAAGCATCCTCCTTAGTGCCACTTATATTTTTTTTCTTCTTTTTTTGAAACTGCTTCCCCAGATGAAACAAAATAAAACTTCCACTGAAAACATAGACATGTTGTGCTTCAATGAAATGGAGCAACTGGGGACTGTAGGAAACCCCATCGTAATTCTAGGCTGACATGCCAGAGCCCAGCTTGCATTTCAGAGCAATGTAAAATTTTAATCTGTTACTGCTGATTAGTTACAATGCTGTTTGCACAGTTATTATGCTCTTTTTTTCTAAAAATGACTGGAAGACAGCATTTCCCCCAATAAAGCTATTGGTGCTTTTCCTTAGTGTCTTGATACTCTCTTCAGCCATGTATGGAGAGAAGCTCAAATCTCATAACTTTTGAGGCTTTATCATCAAAGAGTTGAATAAAAAAATCAATAAAAGTTGTTGAAAACAGAGCAACAAATGATGACCCCGAGTCATATTTGCGGTATTACTTAATTACATACTGGGAGAAGAGAATTTAAAGTCACACCTAAAAGTACTTTCTATTTTTTTATATTTCTCATATTTTTGAAAACTGCCGCATGCAAGGTACAGTCCTCATGGAAACACCTTAAAAATGTTATTGAACTAGTGAGGTATATTTTTGCAAAATCTGTGGAGCTTCAGAGTAATGAGATAAATAATATGTGGTATCATTTTAAATGATTGAAGTATTATATATGTATGATTGAAGCATGTATCATAAGATGTATATGACAAAGAAAAATACCAAATTATCATCTGAAATGGCTTACACTGGACCTGCAAATATTTTTTTTATTATTTGCTTAGAAGGCACTCTTATGCAAGGCAAGTTTTTTCTTGCCTCAGGTGCTTCCTCATTTAAAGTAACCTGAAACAACTTGTCTATAGTCAGACAACCTGACAAAGATTTTTTTTATGTGCCAACAAGTGAAACCTTTTAATTTAATTGTCTGCTGTAGATCAATTGGCATCTTAAGAGTCATAGAGTATCTCTTAACTATTTTTAAAAAAGCAGTGACCTCACAACTCTTTTGATCAGAGAAACCGCACCGGCTTGAAAAGTCAGAGGCGTTAGCACTTCAAGTAAGAAAGTGGTTTTAATGGGATTTATGAAATTGCATTTCAACACTCGTACAATGAAATATGGACAGAGAATGATCAGATAAATAATTACAGTCATAGTTATTTTCAATTTGCCCTCAGCAGACAACTGTGAGAGAGCTTCCTGTTTCTGATCTTTTAATTGTTTAGGCCCTTGCTATTATATCCTATTGAATTAAAAGGAAACATAACATTTATAATGACATTTTACACAATAGTACTATTTTCGGTTCCTCTTTTTCAACTGTTACTAAAATGAACAATAGGTCAGAATAGTCCAAAATCCAGCTTTTGTATCCCTAAAGCTATAGTGGACTGTCTGTAAAGACAAATTGCTTAATTCTTCCGATCTTATGAGTGTTGTTCCAGCCTCACAAATAAAGTTAGCTACTCAAGTATGGCGACAGAACTTTCATATTGGAGAACTTCAATACTTTGCTCAACCTCACATAGCCATGCAGGAGATAAAGTGTGACAAATGCCTGTCTTCAGACCAAAGAGGGAATAAAGCACTCGAGTCAAAACTTGCAGGAAGATCAAAAAACTTTAAACACCATCCAACATTCTTAAGGTGTACTATTTTCTAAACAGACCTATAATTAAAACTTTATAGTTTTATAATTCGTGCACTACGAATGTTATGATGTACAGTTAAGGATCCCAGGGCTTTTCTGTAGACAATGTTCCCAGACTAGATTCTGTTACTTCCCTAGACAGCACAAAACAAGAGCTGGATAATTTTAAAAAGCACCCCTTTTCTCTCACGCTCAACGTCTGGAGGTACAGCATGCGATTTCTAAACTAAACTTTAAGTTCACAAAGCAGAGTCTATATGACTAGATATATTGATTCTATTCCAGCATAAAAAGAAAACCTTTACTTTCAAAATAAAATTCTAAATACATTTAATTTACATATGTTAACCTCTATATGTTCATGGGAATATCTAATTCCATTTCCTCGCCTGTCCTCTCTCCTGCATCAGAAATCTTCTTTCACTGCTTCTGCACTCTGGACACTTTAAAGCCACTGTAACTAATGCTCCCTGTCATTAATCTGTTCTCAGCTTGGTGCTGTGGAAGCACAGGGATGTGGCCTGGTAGATGATACTTCATTGTCATCACTTGGTTTTGAACAGAAACCTATATCTTCAATGACTGGTTTGTAAGCTTCATTTATAGGTCATTGGTTCAAAATGAAAAGCAGTACAAATTTGATGGCTTTTCATGTTTATAAAGACAAAACATATTTGTGAGCTAAAACACAATATAACCCATAAAGTGTACTTGGTATTAATCATTTATAGGACCATAGATAGATATTTGTTCTTTCCAAAGCCTACTTACAAGGGAAATTGTGCTGGCATGAAAGTCACAGTAGGCAATCTTTCAGACCCATTTATCCTCCAGTTTTAAGCCATCATACATCCCATTAAAACTGTATGCATTGCAATGTCCAATTATCTTGGAGCAAACGAAACAAAGCATGGAGGAAACTACACATTTTAATGGTTAGTCTTTAGCTGAAGCAATGTATCCTGTTGTGTACCCATTGTACTTACAACAGATTCAAATTCTGATATGTAACATAGGTAATTAATACCAACAATTGCTTGTCTCTGATCCATATCAGTATGATAACAGTTAAATCAAAATGTTTCTGTAGTTACATTAGTGATGATGATGATGATGATGATTATTATAATATTGGTAGTAGTAGATGTAGAAATAGTAATATCAGTAATATAAATTTAACATATTTATCTGACAGGACTGATATAACTGAACAATTAGCTGTCCTTTATCACAAAGTAAACACATACACAGATTGTGCACTCAGTACAAACCTTTTTATAAACTACACACAAAATGATACAGAAAATTAAGAAATGAATAATGATGAAAGTATAGTGTTAAGTATGCAAATAAAGTTGATATATATATATAAATATTTTTCTGTAACAGAGAATGAGGCAGCAATTTACAACAACATTTTTTTTTTAATGAGTAACTTTCATGTCAGTTATAACAATCAGACTATTTTCCAAAGCAACAAAACCTTGGAAATTAAATGAAATTTGTTTAAACACATACCAATCAATGATTAAGGTATTTTTAACTGGATTTTGGCAGCAGTCATTGACTCAAATAAGTGCCACATGTATTTAGGCAGGGTAGGACATTCAATAGTCTTGGAGCACAAGTGAAGAAATCTGTCATGAAGAAAATCTACAGCCATGTTTCATTCTTACTGAATGGCCTTTCAATTTCAGCTGTATGTGAAACATTGCTTGTAACATACAGCTATAAAAAATGGAAAAAATACCATTTAAAACTAAAATATTTTATTTTGCAGAGAATTTCTATGAAACAATGAAATGAAGATGTGTTATTTTATATATTTGCATATATGATTGATATCACATAGATTTATTCAAATTTTAAAACGGTGATTTAATTTACAGCATGGTAGAACCTGAAATATATATCTGTTTATAACATGTTTGTCTTCAGTCTATTGCTAGTAGACTGAATTTAAATACATTTAAAAAAACAGAAGAAGTCCTTGATATCTAGAAAAAATAAAAAAAACATTTGAAAACAACATATTTATATACAAAATAAATAATTTCTTATCAGAATCAAATGCTTGAATTATGAAAGTCTTCAGTGGGGAATCAGTTGCAAAGAGTAGCACACTGTTGGGAGGTACTGTGGTAGAACAGTACCGCATGATAAGCAGAAGATGATCATGAACTCATAATTTCAGCAGCTGGAATAGTCAGAATCACACCCAGATTTTCTTTGACTTCATGATACTTTTAATGCTGAAAGCTGCTGTTCTACTTACTAAATGGAAATGATATTGTTGTGTGTGTTAGTTTATTACAGATTGCTTCAGATTATATATAAAATCAGACCTGGAAAAAAAAACACGGATGCAAACAATATCTATAAACCTAATAATAGATTACTTAAAAAATAATGTATATAAATAATTGAATCAATCTAATTTTATAAAAATAAACTTCAAAAACGGATTTATTTAAAAATAAATGGTATTTGATTACTATGTTTATATATTCTTCTTTAGTAAACAAGAATTCCTAGGTTTTTGCATGAGTAAAATAATTAAATATGCGCCAAAATCCACACTGTCAAATTACCTCAGAAGGGCCATACTGTGTTCTAGCTACAAGACAAAAGCCTAGTTAAGCCTTTTAGTATCACAAATCTTCAACATATTATTCACAACAATGCAAAACCTGATTAAGACGGATGGAGTAATCAAATCCTAACCTTATTCATAATCATCCTTTCCACTATCAATCAAAAAAGATGTGTTTTTGTTGCCTGGGTAAGCACATGCAATGTGTGATGAGAACCCTTGGGCTCATTGTTAATAGAGTAAGCAATGCATTCCTATTCAAATTCCACAGAATAGGTGGTCACTAGGTGAATACATACTATTAAACCACTCAGAGACTTGAACAATCATGGGGTCCCTTTGTGAGTGACAGAAACTGTAATTAATGATTTCTACTATTTTCACAGGAAAGAATGGGGGAGATGTGCATGTGACAGAAACATTATTAATGGTTTCTGCCATCTTGGTAGGGATAAAGAAAGTTTATTAGAGGCAAGTCTTGTTAAACAGATTACTTTTGAAGAGAGGCCGAAAACTGTTGTTTGCCAAGTTGAAAAATTACGCCAATCTGTCCTCAACAATTGGAACTTTGATTTCAAAGCAACAGAAATGTAACTATTGTGACTGCATACCTTACTTTTTTTTAACCATCTGCCTCCCGCTGATACAATCAATAATGTGCTAAGGCTGTCACCCTAAGCTTATCCTTCCCTTAAAACAGAAGCTGTAAATAGTGAGCTGCCCCTGCTGTGGCTTGCGTAACCCAGGTTTGGGAGCAAGTCTCAAGCTGTTCGCTTGCATCGACTTTCTGTTAGGTTCTCTACGGTTTGACTGGAAATAGAATGAACTTGGCTCACTGAACAAGCCCCTAAAGTTGAATCTGAATCCAGCATTTACCAATGCCAAATCATTTGCATTTGAATCACACAACTGAAAGGGGATCTAATTTATTTATTTTTCTTCATTTCAGGAAGGTGCTAAAGTCCAGTTGATATCTGTTTGTTGATGTTCTTTTTTTCTGTGTTCCTTGCTCTTGTGTAAACTGACATATATTCCATACATAAGCTATTCATTACCTCTGCTTCTGATCCTCCAAAATAAGGTTTATATTGGCTGTGGGAGTAAAATAGCCTTTTCCTGCGAAGCTATGTTATGAGCTATCAGTGTCAACAAGCTTTTATAGTTTTGCATAAGAAAGTTTTTACCTCTTAATCTGAAAAAATGTAATACAGTTAGGTTTTAGTTCAATTAAAGCCTTGGATGGTAAAGTGTATGTGTGGATGCGTTTGTGTGTGTTTAAATGGAAAAGTAAAAAGAAGGAAAATGAAACGATTTATTTTGATTCAATTAACACATTGATTGCATTTTACCAAAGCCGAGATAAATATTGCTTTATATTCACTGTTTGGTTTTTTTTCAAATGAATATACTCTCTCTGAGAACAACATTTCTCAGAAAGAACCATTATGCCAATAACAAGGCAACATTCTGACTTAGACTGAACATGTTACATATCAAGCTGTCTTGTTTGTTTTAAATAAACTAAGAATTCTACTAATTTCGCTTTAGTTAAGCAACACTCCTCTAGATTACAAAAAGCACTTCACGCTTTGCAGATTTCTGAAAAAAAAGACTTACAGCCCAGCTGCAAGACTGATTATAAAGCAGATAAGAATGTGTTATTAGCATCAAGTGTTCCAAATCCATTTACTGCTTCATAGAAAAATGACATAATTTTTGTAAACTTCCTTTCCCACGTATTATAGTGAATGTCTTGTTTGTCAAGCAGCTGTGGGTAGGAACGCTCTGCATTGATTCATTCTCTACCCATATTATCCGAGAGATTTCTTTCTTTTTCCCCCCTTAAAACTCCCTTATTGGGAATATGCTAATGACATCCGTCATGATTACTGATTTTCTTTGAATCTTTATTCCACTGCGGGCAGAGCAATCACAGAGGTAGAACAGGAGATTTACAGCCAGCTTGTGCCTTCTCTCACCATCTGCCAGATTTGATTTAATTTGAATAATAACTGAAAATTTAGATTCAAAGACTACTTTGGTTTACTAACATGTTTATGTAGATCGAGGAAATACAGTAACAAGAAGTGTGCGAAGAGGCTTTTTCGCAGCAGGGTTTAACCTGCCTCTGAAGAAGTATTCAGGGTTTGCTTTTCACAAGCTTAGCAGGGGTCCTGAGCACGAACTGTTAGTTTTTAAGAGAAATATATTTAAGTCTTGCTGTGAGGGGACCAGGTTTTATTTCAGTTAACTGTAGATGAAACAAAAGATAGGAAATTCCTTTTTCAAGTTAAGATTAGCATTAATCTTGTAGGGCAGTTCTTAAACGGTACATGGTACGGTCTAAAATAGTTTTTATCTGTATGTTCAGCATGATAAAACAGAGATACTTCTAAAGGGCCTTTCAGCCCAGCATGTGAAGCCTCAAACAAATCTGTAAAAGGAAAACAAAAAAGATGTCTTTTTTTTCTCTGATTGATATGTATAATCCACAGCTAATTTTTCAATAATCTGTAAATTTAAATTTTAAACAGTACTAAGTAAAGTTGAATCTGTAGGCTTCGCTTTTTTTTTTAAGATAGCCTCTTGAAAAAGGAATGGCAAAACAAGAGCAGTTGTTGAAAATGGCCACATGATCTGCAGACTAGCAACCATTCTTTTATGCCATTAATGAGGGATTACATACAAATGTTAGGAGGGGATGTGGGTGGGATTCTTTCCATTCATGCTGGCCATTAAAAAAGTTCTTGTGCAAACATGAAGCAGGTGGTCATTTTCTTAAGTTATAAATAGATAAAGTACATCTTAATTATTATCTTGCAAGAGGAAAGAAAAAACACTTTCAAAGTTAACCAAATAAAGTTCTGTATAACTTCTGCCTGTGCTAGAAAACCATAAATTATGTTTTATCAAACTCCTTCATCTTCAATAGGCTCATTTCCTTTTCAGCGTCTTGCTATTCTAACTTTCTTGCTAATGCCGTTACTAAGGGGTGAGGTTGCTGATGAGCTCACATTGTAATGCACCTGGAAGCCCCTAATTGGCAGCTATTTATCTTATTTCCCTTTGATACTGTGCCTCATCTTCCAAGAGAGTGACAAAAATAAAAAAAAGACTGAATAGAAATGATCTCACAGAGGTATGAGGGAAACAAATGGACAGAATGCCTTGCTGTTCAACAGCCAAAACAAAAACAAATGATATTCTCAAAGTGAATGCAAATATTTTAACACAAAAACAGAACTTTAGAATTTTGCCAAAGCAACCAGTGCTTATATAGATATTTCTCTAATGGTTTTTTAAAAAAAATCTTATCAAAGTCTTAAAGTAGGGGGCAAGAAGCACACGAAGACCTGTTGTTGCAAGTCACTTACTCCAGTTTGCTTAACATAGACCCTGCAACTTATAACAAAAAGTACAATTATACATAAAGACTGCATTAAGCCATCAAACCTAAACACTGAACAATCTAGCAACCAGTGTAGAGTAAAACTGAGTTAATGAAATCATTAAATATTTCAGGAAAAATATTTTTCTAACATTTTATATTTTATGTACAATACTAATGCTAACTATTGACTACTATGAAGCAATGAAGAAAATTTCAGCAGTAATCCAGCATCCGGCCTGTACTGTATATCTGCTGGTATGAAGTGGCATTGCTTCATATAGAGAAACTATATCTTGTCCGATACCTTCAAATGAGCTGACAGTTTCCCAGGATGGTTCCAATTCCCAATCCCAGGATTTGATGGTGTAATTTGAGACTAGGAACAAATTCAGTTGTACTATTCTGTACAAGCAATAGGCAGGAAAAGTGCACTCTTTTCTTAGCTGTTTTTGTGGATCTGTATACACTTTATATGCAGTTTTTCATACAAAAGTTAAATTATACTGCTCTGAAATGTCTGTTGTATAATATGCACAAGTTGAAAGCATTAAGAGAAAAATCTTACACAGCTTTTCTAAGACAAAAATCTTGAATCCCACCAAATGTGACTAGGGCTTTACACAGTTTTGCATTGTGTATGTGCTCTGGTGAGGAATGGCTAGAAATAAGCAATAGGTTGATTTGTTTTTATTTCAGGCTGTTATGTGCCGGTTGAGTTAAAACATTTTTTTAATTGGTCCAATTATTTTATTAACTAAATTTTAATGTTTCTTATAAGACTTCACAATACCCATGCTCTGAACATTATACAACTAGATCTCTTAAATTATTATGAACAAAACAAACTAAATTACTTGTGGTAAAGGAAACAGAGCAATGCATTTAAAAGGAACCTAAAAGAAATAATAAAAATCACACAGCCTACAAATTCTAACTTTTGTGAATCATGCTTTATAGCAAGACTTACTGAACAGACAAAAAAGATCAGGGCAAGACTGAATGTCCTCTAGGGATGAACTGCTGGGCAGTATTTGATAATGGAATTGAAGGGCACTGACAGATCATCAATCCCCCTTAGTCTATATATGTGACTGCTGATTTCTAAAATTTGAATTCAAAACCAGACAGTTTTTTTTTCCTCAAACAAATGGTGTTGGTTGGTGTCACTTTTATTTATATTTAGTTGTGCTTTGAGTTATCATTGAAAGGCCATCCCTGAACTATGTGTTTAAACTAACCCATTATTGAAAGTTAAACACTTAGATCTCACCAAAAGGCATTGTTTGAATATGACTTACTATGAATAAATGTTAGGCTTTTAGAATCAGGCTATTTTTGCAGTTCTTTTGTTGAAACTTGGCTGAGATGTAATCAAAGTTTAAATCATACAATTACCAGTGAGGTAGGACCTAGGACGCAAGCATGTGGCATAGATAATTTGTCATTTCCCCAAAAAGTCAGGAATTGAGGAGCAATTGGGCATAAAAGGTGTATAGTAAGTATAATTTTGCTGTCAACAAAAAAAGAGAGCATTTCCTCTTACAATAGAGCATGCAGTCTTAATCTTATCACCCACTACCATTTTAATACAAGGCCACCAAGTGAGATGAGTACATTGAACAAAAATCTCTGGCAATTTGGACATGTGCAATACTTTTCACTAGGTTAAAAGTGAAGTTTATTTCTGACACAAACTGGTTTTGTAAGAGCATCTACTGGTGAGACAATCATTAAACTATGGTTGGCTTTTATCATAGGCAATACTTTGCCTCTGAAGTCATAGAATGAATTAGATTATTATCTAATGTGCACACTCAATAACAGAAAATACTACTAAATGGAAATGAGAAAACCAGCTTTTAACTAGATCCAGATGACTAAACTTATTCCAGACCCTTCTGAGACATCACGTTCTGACTTGGTTACTGTCCAATAACAAGACTGGGAATGTATTCTCTAATGAAATGGCAGATTCATCTTTGCCACAAACACAATTAATCAAATACTCAGAAAATGACAGTTTTATTTTGAATCAAACCATACTATTAATTTATAGAACTCTGACAATTTTCAAGAACACCTAACCTATTTTAGACTCCTTATCTTTTAAATTTACTTTTAAAATTCCTCAGTCAGTATTATAGATTAAAGAATACAGAAATAAAAGAAAATGCAAAAGAATAAAGAAAATACAAGCAGCATATTCCATGAATAGCAAAGAGACTCCATGTTATGTACTCTAATTTCAATCTTGTTCAATAAACTATATAAGACAAAGTACAAAACTTCAGTTCGAATATGGCCCATTGGTTCTCTCTGTCATTGAACATTGTTATTGGCATTAATGAAATACGATTTACAATTTATAAATTGAGTTCCATTCACATTCTGTAATACTGGTAAAAAAAAGATAATTGTCCATTGTATACTGAAAAACAGAGAAAAATAAGTAGTAAGAAACATTTCTAATGTGATGGTATATCTTCCTTAGTACTGATTGTTTGCTTTCAGTCTCTTGGATATGAACACCCTCATCCTATATTAAATGATTCAAACTGCTTAACATCTGACAGTTATGTTTGCTTAGTAAATTCTGTTTTGAATTACTTTTAGATTATTATAAATTAATGAAAATTCAAATTATACAATAGACCCCATGAAAAAATGTAACTAGCAAAATCAACTTTTCTGTTTTTCTAATCATTTTTGTAATTCACCTCGAAGATATCTACATGCACAGAAGGAAATTTATTACTGCTTATGTGTGCATTGCAATATCTATAGCTGACATAAAATCAAGATCTTCTTAATCTCTTTAAAAATATTTTTTTGGCTACTTGTACCAAACTCTGAAAAAGATGCTTAAACAAAACTCATGACCTTTTATGCACACTTTATGTAATTTGTGCTTGTCCCTCTAAAGCATTATGCATGTGATTATAGTTCTCGTGTAGCAATTATTATAGTTCTTTTGTAGCTTGCGAAGGGATTATGAAGCAACATTCAAATAAAGCATCACATACAGGTATGTTTTTTCTAAAGTTAATTTGTATTATGCAGCTCAACACAAGATCAGTATTTACATAATAAATCCTAATAAATTAGTCTTGTTTGCCTCAGTAAAAAGTTTTGCATTATTATCAGGAATGTGTTATATCTGATATCATCATTAAACATGTTAATCTTTAAAAAAAATCTCACTTTTTTGGCTTGAACTAAAGCTTTTACAAGGTTCCAGAATATATATACACACAGAACTTCATAATTGTGTCATATATTTAATTTGTAAAAGAAAATCTCTCAAATAAGGACACTGCAGAGGGAAATTTCACTTTCCCCTTTCTTTAGTTTTATATATGTGTCCTTGCAAATTGTTAACCAGTCATTTCAGTGTGATTCTTTCTTATTCTGTTTCAGGGACATCATAGCATAAATCTATATTCAATACCTTATTTTAAAGTGGGTAGGAAACATAAATATTCCCATAAAAAAGCACCAAACCTTGAAATTAGGATACTTTCTCCAGTTTCTTTCTGAATACAATAGTAATGTCATTTCAATAACTGCTATAAGATTTGCTTACCCAGGCAGAGACCAAACTACATCACTGAGTTATCAATTTATTTCCATGTAGGGTGTTATCTTTTCATTATTATCTACAAAATAAAATCTGTCCCTGGACTATTAAATTGTTAATTAAACCTGTCAATCACTCAGCATGCAAAATTATCTTAGACAAATGAAGAATAAATATACACCTCAACACCTTGCAGCTTTCATTGGATACATAATTTAATCTAAACAATATTATTCAAATTCACTTTTTTATGGACTCAATATTAACAGTGGAAATGATCTTCTAGAAGAAAGCAGTAAACAAAAAATCCACAGTATTTTGGGTTGTATGCATTTTGTAATAAGTGCTAAGGACAGAATACTCTTTATAATCTCTTCCAAAAGATGTTTAATTTTTAACTGCACAATTACATAATTTGCAAAGCATTTAATGTCATATTTACTAGTGTAACCAAGCATGTAATTTCCACTGCTGAACAAACTAGCACTACTGCCTAATTAAATTTATGGTATGTTTAATTGCATCAGTAACATCACTATAATAAAAACAGAAATAAGAATCACATGAACGTAGTTAATTTAAAACATGTTAATACAACACCAGATTATTTATAAAAGGTTTTAAAGAGTCTGAAATGTAAGGTGGAAATTACATTGTGGTGTACAATTTTAAAAAAGAGTCATTGCATTTGAGACATCAACACTTTTGTCGGGGTTTAACGTATATCCCATTCTTGGAATGTTTAGAACAATGGCAAAAAAATGTATTCTGACATTAAAAGATAGGTCAGCACTGCTGAAAAGGAATCAAAATATGATCTCTTGTTTCTCTAAGCAAGCATGACACCGGTTGACCATGTCCCAGAGTTAGTAGCACGCAAAAAGTGCATAACAGAAATGCAATAGGAACCTGCAGGCATATTTTTAATCCTCCTTCAAAACACAGTGTAAAAAGATGACATATCCAGTCATATAACAGGGACAACAAAATATGTTTATTGAAATTATAATTTAGAAGTTGATCATTGCTTTGTGGCAAAATGTAGTTATCCTTTTTCTACTGCACAAACACCCAATGTTTTCAAAAACAAAATGGCTACTTTTGTTATACATACGGGCACTTTGTTATGTATGAAAGGCATTAAAATGACAATAAGGCATAACAACTTTTGCGCTGATTTTCTACCCAGCTGCCAAAATCACCTTATCAGCCCCTTCATTCCATTCCAATCAAAACCATTCCAATTCACAATGGAAGGGTATGGGCACCAGCTGCAGTTGTGAAAGCACCCTGCATGTCCCAGTGAGCTCAATGAAAAGAAAATCCCCGTTATAAAGCTGGAGGTGTCATCTTCCCTTAGCCAGCTGGGTAATGCACATTTGAAAGCAACGAGGTGCTAATTACTGGATGATGAGCAGAACCTCACCGTGAAAACTTGTCAACTGGCCCCCATTCAATCCTTCTACCTCTGAGACTGCTGCCTTATCTCACAGCGCACGTTTTGAGTTGCGGCCTCTGACTGGAATTGTGAATACCACATTCTATTTATCTTGGGCCTTATGTCTGTGACATAAGCTTAAAAAAATAAAAGTACAATATCCTCTCTGTTAAAAATGAAAAAAAAAATGTACATAATACCCTTTCTGTTAACATTCATTCATTAATCTAAAATATCACTTATAACATTAACCACATAAAATAAAAGACAAGAGCTTTTGACAAATGTCTTGACCTTGTTTACAATAAAACTCTTTTTATTTCATTATGGCCCAGCTATAGCTTGTCAAGTAACCCCCTCAGGATGTAATCTGTATAGTACAGCTGACAGAGACTTCTGGAGGCCACAGCTATACCCATGCAAGCTATGGGATTTATTCTGGGAGACCCATTTTTTAAAAGTGTCATCAGGCCTCTCCTCTCTCTATAACCCTGAGAATGCACGCTAACACTGCCATTCAGAAAATTACCAGAAATTATTATCTGCTTTGGAAAAAAAATACATCTCTAACTGAACATGACAGTTTGTGTTATGAAATCCAACATTTAAATGTTATTTTATAAGTTTCATATTTCCCTAAATTCATATTATTTTACATTAAAATTCTTTACAAATCTGTTTTCCACAGTTTGATTTTCTAGCTAGTGCTGGATTAAATTTAAGCAGTTGCAATAAACAATTCCAATCTGCTAGTAGAAAGCTGCCTATTCCTGGTCATGGAAATCTGAAGACTATCATGGAAGCACAAGCCAAAAGGAATAGGACACACACTTTCAACTACAGACATCAATTAACCAACATTTGGAAGGTGGAAGGAAACCCACCATCAAAGCAGAACTCAAATATGAAATCTCCATACAGAAGGTTCCTAAATCTTGAACCAAGCCCTGAATAAAACAGCTTGTGAGATAACATAGCTGACCACCACATTACCGTTTGACTATTATTTTTTGAGTGGAAAAAATTCACTTCATTAATCTTGAGGGATCACTGGGAAAACAGGAAGAGTACAGTACATGACTTTCTCAGAACTACATGACTTTTCTTGGGCAGACCGAGGAATTGCAAAAATGATAAATTGAATTGAGCTGGTTCATAATGTCACAAAGACACACTACATTAACAAATTGAAAGGTTCTGGATGTTATGATAAAAAGAAACAAGTGTGGGTTTTGGTATAGTGATAGTTTAACATTTTTATTCTTGATATCGATGTTACCTAAGATTATTTTATAGCAGGAAAATAGTGTGTGAGAATGTAAAAAATATAAAAATTAATTTAGTGAAGTACTGGAAGTATTCTGTTGAATTATTGCCATAATGATGTACAGGAACAAAGTACACTTGGTAATTGTAACCATAAAATGATGTCTAAATTCATTTTTCTGTATCATCAGTATTGTTTATTTCTTTGTTCTTCTGATATTTTTTTATGTATTTTATAAGAAAAAAATATTTTCTTCCCTTAGTCTGAAGTATGTAATGTACTGTGTAAAGACTGTTTTTGGTTATGAATTCACAAATACAATTGTTTTGTTTTCACAGAAAGGTGCTGATATAATGGGTTTTTCATCTTCTACGTGTGTGTAACCTTCTAACATTTCAAAGTTTTGGGAAATACAATCTTGTTTCGATTCTGTGAGACTGAAGTTGATTTCAGTTTTTATTCAACAGAACATTTTACTTTCAACTACCATCTGTCTTAGTACTTCTAGGACCCAAATGATGAATTGTATAAAACCACACATTTTTAGTTCATTAGTCTTTTATGGAAGGGGCTGTGTTGTATTTATGACAAGAATGTTCTTTTCCCTTTTATATTCCAGGCTTTGTACTGCTGTTAAATTCGTTGTCTGTGTTTCATTTAAACTTAAGAAACAACAGCTCAGTAAAGCCCATAAGTGTTTCCTTGTGGCTTTAGTTATAAGAATGTATAGCTGATCCTGATTTAAGAGTAAAAGTAAGAACTTCAATAAGATATGAAGTTTTATGTATTTTTTCACATTTATTTTAGTACTTATTGGTTGCTGCTGTGCATCATGTTTACAAGGTTTACAATGCATGGGATAATTTTTACTAAGAAATATGAAAAGATTCTTAAAAAAAAAAAACTGCAATTATAATGATCCAGGGTAGACAGTCTTTTGGCCTCACCACTTGGAGCAGCTGTACTTGAGGAATCATGGAAAGAAAACCAAAGGTATCTCTGTTTCTACTGCCCCCCAGAGGAAACTTTTAATCCCCATCACAAAGTCAGGTTGATTACCATCTTTCACCTGCATAAAATGAAGATTTTTTATTTTATTTGTTTACTCCCTTTCTTAACCCTATTTATAATCCAACTTGTTTTACACCCTTTAGCAAAGATGGTGCAGACTGCTTTCAAAACTGTATAAATCACCAGAATAATTGGTAATTATTAAAATATTTTCCTTCATACAGTATACACTAAAACATGGCTTCCCTTTAGGGTATTTAATTATTATAGCAAGAACTTGCTAAATTTAGCCCAAATCATGTTCGTAATCATAAAGATTCCGAAAGATACCAATCAAAGACGCAACGCACCATCCTAAAGCACTAATGTACAATAATATACAAGAAAAACTTACACAATCGACCATGGTGAGGAATTCTGGTAAACTCAGTCCATTAGTGGGCCTCATGTGTTCCCACCTGGGCTCAGAAGGATTACTGGAAAAAATCAGCACAGTCTGTTTTGTGGGAGGTGGTCTTCTCTCACGTGTGCAGTAATTGCAGTCATGCCATGGCATCGCCTTAGGAGCTACATTAGCAAAATGCAGTTGAAATGGTATGTAATTGTATGGAGGGCGTGCACAAGGGGCTGGAATGTGAGTCCAGTCCCCTTTGCACAGATTTCTAAACACCCATGGAGTTACAAAGATATTACTTTAATTGCATCCTAAATAATCATTTTATAAGGGCATTTTAACAACAATGACAAGAACAATGATGACAACAGCAAGAGCAGTGAAAAGAGGTATTTTGACTGCTAAAGGTAATTTGTGCCTTCTGTGAAAAAATAAGAATGGAAATATAAGAACAGAAATAAGAAGAAAATAATAAAGCTAGAAAAAGAATAAAAAACTCACAAGAATTTAGATGTGTTAACATCAAAATCTGTTGGTAACAGACCAGGCTGTTCTAACCCTGCCCCCACCCCTGACATTGAGCACTGCCATTGGTAATACAGTATGGGCCAATATCTATTTTAAAACAAAATACATGGATTTTTCAGGATTGCTTTTCTTCCCATTAAAATCTCTGCTATGATACTGTTGTTTGTTTAAGGGATCACTGTATTTTGTAGAAGCTTACAGAACTGTACAGTCTTTTAATATTCTGCATTCTTCTAACTAAAATCACATAGAGGCTTCAAATAGAGTAGATTCAGAGGAAATATTTTCCATTTAAACAATAAGCAACAATAAAACTACAGGTTAGAATAGCACAGTTCTCTGCTCTCTGTAACATCAACAGTCAATATTTTGCTTAATAAAATACCACAGAGTAGAAAATTTTATTTTAATTTGAGGGGTTTAACCCTTTAACCATAAACAAATGTTTAAGGAAAATGTGTGATCAACCTAAACACATAAACATTTATACTTTCATTTTAGTCCCAATTAGAAATGAATCAGCGTATATGACTTTGAATTGCTCCAGAGGTCTATTCACTACTAACCAAGAAAATTCAATTTATAATTTATGACTGCCAACTCTTTGGACAAAGTTCTTGTTTTTCAGTATTTACTTTGTAAATAATACTTGAATTGCATCTATTAATTTTTAGAAATGTCTATATTATTTGTGTCCATAGAATAATAAGCATTCAACAAATGATTTGAAAAAATATATCAAAGAAATTACTTAACATTTATGGTATTCTTTGTGGAAAAGGTTTAATCAAGGAATTGGCTTTATTTAAACAAATAAAATGAAAATCAATAAATTAAGATCACATAAAATTGTAAACACTAATTTCCTGTTATATTCTATCAAATGTTTGCAAATAAAGTGTTTGTTCTAGAAAAACAGAACAGTATTCACATAGTAGCTTAAACAATAGAATTGCGATTAGGTGGCATTCTGCATTACAAAAGTGCAATACATTATTAATTTAATGCAGGCATTAAACTCTGAAGTTTTAAAAGCTTCTTTTCCATCAGTATCTATGACAGCACATTAGTTAGAATGTGGAGGTATCAGCACTGGCGAGTCATTTTCGTTTATTGTATGTTACCTTCTGCATGCATAAAACCCATTAGTCCTCTTAAAGATGAGGTCTGGTAGTTGAGACATAAACATTAACATCTAGTAAAACCCAATATATGAAAATATGCTCTGGTTTCGGTATACTGACCTATTGTGATTTATACACAAGGTATAATGGCTATTGAGATTAATCTTCTTTTTCTGTGCTATGATAGTCCTAAGTCAGAGCTCTTTAAGAGAAATATGATTTAATGTCATTCGATTCTCTGTAGGAAAATTAAAGATAAAATATGCATGTGGGAATGCTTTCAAATGAAATGCATTTAATTTTCCTGTCCCTTAACATATTCTTTATGTGACTCCCTCATTTAATTTTGCTTTACCATTTAAATGTACAGCAATGACCTCCTTTTTTTCTTTTTGCAGTGTAAAAGCCTGCTGATAGGCAAAGCAGCAGAAGAGCCTTTCAGAAGTATTACATCCAAGGAAATCAAAGTACATGAAATGGTATTCTTAAAGATTTCCTCCTTTTGGAGTTAGTCCATACTTTCATTTAAGGAATTTAAATAAAACAAATGTGTTCCATCTAAACATATTTGGTCTCAATGTTTATTTTGAGATAAATCTACATTAAGTGAGGCCTATTGTTTTGGAATTAGTAGGAGTAGGGAATTTATTCTTCACTGATACACAGTCACTAACCCTTATCTTTGAGTATTACACTTCTTTTAAATACTATCATTTACAAGCCATCAATTAAACCCTAGTTTCTGATAACTGAATCTTTTAAAAGAGTGTGAAAATAGAAAATATATATCTATTCTAACATCCTAGAAATGAAACATTTCTCACTTGAACTTGCACTGAGGAACAGACAAAGTGTGGCAATAACCTGAAACACTTATAAAAATATCCAACGTACATCAAATGTCAGTTTGTGAGAGAGGAGTCTTGATAGTTCAGTGATGGTTGGGTGATCTCAATTTATTTAAAAAATGCAAGGAATGACAAGTGCCCTCACAGATGATTTATCTGCGGGATGTCAGAAGAAACAGATGACTAATGAAGGCAGCTGTTGACGATTGTGACATTGTGACACCCAAAAAGCAGTCAATCAGGCTGTACAAATAGCATAGGGTACTGCTACTGATTATAACTAGGGGTCTCCTAGATTAAGGCAAATAACAAGAATATATTTCCTAAGGAACTTGTCTTTGGAAGGCAAATCATTCCTAATTTTTTGTCAATATTGATATATATTTTCTTCCAGTTAACTTTAAGATAAACTTTTTGGTGCTTTTAAAAATAATATTAAAAGCACGTCCAAAAATCATTGCAAAATCCAAGTAAGATAAGGAGCTGGGAGTTCTAAACAAAAAAGAATAGTAATTAAATAAGTTGAAGATGAGGTGAAAAATAGATATAGTTGAACTTTCCACAGATTTTGCATGCAGTTACCCTTTTGCTCACCACATCATTTTGTATTATTCTTTTAATTTCATATACTTTTTGGTGAGCCCTATAGTTCAGAAGTTAATACAGGCATCTACTGCTTTAGAAAAAATGTGAAAAAAGCATAAAGTAACAGTCCTGTCTTTTGTAAACAATCAAATAGTGATCTATTAATGGATTCTGGATGTATCAATCTAACTAGATTTTTAATTAATGCAATAATAAACTTGATCAACATTATGAAGTTTTTTGTGTTTAGAATATTTTAATAGATTTTATTTTTTTCATCACTTTTTGTCTGATAGGTTTATTTGCTTTTTTATTTTATGAAAATATAAGTATAAAATAATATCTGACCTGTTGTGGCTACATACTATAGTCTACGGTGTTTTGCAGTGGCTACTCTTTCTACCTATTGTACTAACGAACAGGGGGAAATCACTTTAAAAGTTTATGTGTTACTTTACAGAGCATCTACAGATGCAGCCATTCAAAATGCGTGGTAAAAACCCGCGGTACAGTAACCTACCCACAAGCCACCGCGGGGCACCGGAGGGCACCGCAGGGCAAGTGATTGGCTGGCCAAAATGACCGACAGGGGCACTCGTGGTGCATTGGTTGGTAGTGCAAAGATTTAATCATTTAATGTCTTTACTGTGCACATTTTAATCCGCTTAGTTTTGAATATTTATATGGATTTTACCACTAAAGGGAAATTTTAGTAGCTGAGCATAAAAAGAAGAGGAGCATAACGCATCTGAAGGTCATAAACGATATTAATTTAGGAACATAAACATTACTGTATGTATGTAAACTGTACTGTGTATGGCTGGTCTTGGTAGTTTAAAGAAAAAATACACACCAGTCTTCCATTTCTCCCTAAACATTTTAAGCATGAAAGTTTTATGAAACGGTACCCAAATATGCGATTGCTGTATAGAATGAATTTTAATAAAAAAAAATTATTTAACACGAACATTAAGCTGTTTACATCTTCCGCCTGAGAACAGTCACCCGTTGCTACCCAACGCAGAAACACAGCCACTAACTAGCAAAGAGAGGACATTAGCTACCCAATATGATAAAAAAATAAATGATTATTTCGTTTATTTCTTTTGCACATTTATTTGAACATTTCCATCGATTGTACAAGCACTTGGAAACTGTCCAATCCCTAGTTCATCAGGCATTTTCTTTTACGCTGCGGGCATTCTCCCGGTCTGTGTCTTCTAGGATATAATGCCAGCGCTTTTTTGTTAAATTTGTGTTTCCAATAACGCCACAGCAAACTCTTGTTTTTATGTCCACTATAACAGATCTCCTTTGCTTTTAACCGAGCATTTAATAATTTCCTAAAATGAAAATGATTTACTTTATTTCCCTCATGGGATCAATAAAAGTATCTATCATCTGTCTAAACTATGGGACAGAATTCTGGGGTCTCCCCATACCAGAGATTATGGTAGGGCTTCAGAATGGTGATTGGCTGACACCATCTGACACCCCTCTGATTGGAGAAAAAAGACGTGCTGGTTTGCTATACATACTGTACCAGGAAGAGGATTTCTTTCTATTCAAAACGTGTATTTTAAAAGTTTAAGAAGTAAAAACCTTACAGCGTACACAGATTTCTAAACTGATCAGGATCCTTATCTTTGTCTTATGCATAATAATGTTCACCGCTCTGTCCAGCAAATTAATAATAAACTTTATTTTATATAGCGTTTTAAACGAATAAGTAATTAGATTGCTCATAAACCTAATCACTTGCTTTTTCTTTTTATTTAGGCTCAGATTTCAACTATAGATCGTATTATTAATAACCATAATAACAACCAACCAACAAAAACAACCATATAAACATAATACCAACCAAAAACATAGATAACAACCACAATACAAAATCAAATAATCAAACCATTTTCCTCTCGCAAAGTCCTCCAATTATCATAATCCCGCCCCTTATGCAAAACCAAACCTTCCTCCCATCCCAGTTTATCCTGTTTATCATAAACAAAATCCACCTCAATTTTCAACATAAAGCATTACACAAAATCAATACCTCAACACTCCATATTCAACAACGATAATTCACAAACAGCCAGAACATGTAACTACACATTCCCAAACAGACCTAATTTCCATAGCCCCGCCCCTTATGCAAAACCAACATCCCTCCCCTGTTCTCTCTCTCCCCTGGCGGTTGTAATTGTTTTTATTTTCAAATGAATTTTAGCAAAGTCATTTATTTTAAAAATCTTAAGATTTTTATATTTATGTCTTTATTTAGTGGTTTCATTAGTGACAAAGGCTAAACTTTCTTGGAAAAATGTCTTTTATGTAAACCATGTTTGCTATTAATTAATTCAGGGCTAAAATATGTTCATTGTCTTCTAATGAAAGAAGGGTTCCTTTCGCCGTAGTCGGGAGCCTAGCCTTTAACTAGTAAGTACTGTATTTACTGGGTTTTTGAGGGGGGGGAGGTGTCTTTCGCTGGAAATCTCGCCTCCTACTTTGAAAATACCAGTGAAACCGGTTCAATTCGTCACAGCCAGCACTCCTGCAGAGAGGGGGGTTGTACTTGCAGTGTATACAGTACACGCGTTATGCTCTTCGTTAATGTCTGTGAAGTTTTATTTAATCTCTGAGCCATACTGATTCTTCTGGAAGCCAGTTTCCGCCAGGGAGTAAAAAAAAAAACACACTATGGTATTCTCTCCAATGCAGTGCAGTTAAAAACATACCTCTGATGCTGCTCCTAAATGAATATCGTTTATGACCATCAGAAGCTTTATGCTCCTTTTCTTTTTTCCAGTGGATTGAACAGGGAGAGGCATTTCATGATGTACTTTTCACTGATGAAACAACAGTGGCTCTGGAACAGTTTTCAACCAAGTCGTTTTATAAAAAGGGGAGATATGTACACGTTACTGAAGCTAAAAGTTTAGCCTTTGTCACTAATGTAACCACTAAATGAAGACATATAGAAATCCCTATGTTACAGACTGTATATGGCTGGTATTGGTAGTTTAAAGAAAAAATACACACCAGTATTCCACTTTCTCCCTAAACATTTTAAGCATCAGAGTCTTACATGTGGTTATTTCGAAAACGTTTGTACGTGCTCCTTCTGACCATGTTACTGTTTACTGTTACTGACCATATTAAGTTTAAGTGCCTGTGGGCACTTTTCCTGTCCGTGGGGGGTGGACCGTCTTTCATTAGAAGGTTAGTCTGTTCTACTCTGAGAATGTAGAGGGGGTGGAAAGTGCCCGCGGTCATTTAATTAGTATTAAAATTCACACTGATTCCCTTGCGAAGATACGGACATAGGAATATTCGTGCGTGGTCAAAAAATGGCATAAAAACGACAACGTGAAGGCTGTGAAAACATTCACAATGTACTTTATACACAAAGCAAATATACCCCGCCCCCTCTCTCAATTCAATTCAAGCTGCTTTATTAGCATGACAGATGGGTACAATCAGTGTTGGGTATTTACTTTGCTTTGAGATGCCACTTTTAAAGGTGATATATAAAATCAAGGCTTTAACTTGCTTTAACTCCGCAAGTCTGAGTTCTTCTGTCTGTCCTATCCGAACCCGAAAGTATTACAATATGTATCTTTATAGCAGGTGGTGTACAGCTTTTTAGTATAGATTACACTTTTCTAAAATGTATTTAAAAAATAAAAACGATTACAATCTAATCTTTGCACGTTTGATCCAAAAATAAATCTAAACGGGGAGAAAGCTATGCTGAAAGTTTATTAAGATACTTAGAAGACAAAGATATCAATTTATGTTGCATTTGTCTGATTGTGAATCAAAAAACACATATATTTAAACCCGCATTTGCGATTTAAATCAAAACGTTATTTAAATCAATATAAATGTTTATATTGTAACGCCTAGGTGACTATTAATTGTTATTAAAATGACTTAAATTCGATCATGTTGTGATATTTAGAAATATAAATTTGTTTGGTGCGAGTGAGGTTTTATTTAATCTCTGACTCAGTGGTGGCCTGACACGGTGAGGTGCCCTGGCAGCTGTATGATGCAGTGGTGGCCTGGCACGGTGAGGTGCGCTTGCAGCTATGTGACGCAGTGGTGGCCTGGCACGGTGAGGTGCGCTGGCAGCTGTGTGATGCAGTGGTGGTCGGGTATGTAGAGGTGCACTGGCAGCTGTGTGTTGTGACGCAGTGGTGGCCTGGCACGGTGAGGTGCGCTGGCATATAATGAATATATTCATGTGCATCCAACACACAGTTCAACGCTAGCAACTACACAAAATCTAAAATATGAGCTCAACTTGCCACTTACAATACCAACAGTACCAGCTAACTTTAGTAGTGACATTTTCATGGATCTTTTTAACAATAAAATTTACAACATCAGACTTCAGACACAATTAAACAGGCCTCAAAAAAGTCTGGTACAAACATTTTCAGCATGGTGAAACATGGTGAACATTTCCACCACTGCGTCACACCACACAGCTGCCAGCGCACCTCACCGTGCCAGGCCACCACTGCATCACCCAGCTGCCAGCGCACCTCACCGTGCCAGGCCACCACTGCATCACACAGATGCCAGCGCACCTCACCGTGCCATGCCACCAGCTGCGTCAAACCACACAGCTGCCAGCGCACCTCACCGTGCCAGGCCACCACTGCATCACACAGATGCCAGCGCACCTCACCGTGCCATGCCACCAGCTGCGTCAAACCACACAGCTGCCAGCGCACCTCACCGTGCCAGGCCACCACTGCATCATACAGCTGCCAGGGCACCTCACCGTGTCAGGCCACCACTGAGTCACACATATTTCAGCACCATATATTTCATGGATCTTAGTTATCTTTCTAGTTCACAGGTTTGCATGCATAATTTAATTTTGAAAGCCACTGAGACATCAGGTACTACTGTTGTATTTATGAAAAAGAAACAAAACAAAAAACATACTAACAACTGTGCCATCCTACTCCTTAGTTAATACATTTTATTATTCATAAACAGTTAACATTGTCAGCAAAATATTTTGAATTATATTTAACCCTATTTCCTATTTTCTTTAGTTTTGTATTTAACTTATTATATGATAGTCAGACTTAATGTATATTTGAACAATGAAAATATATTTTTACAAGATTTTACATTAAGCACTTAAAATTAATATGGTTAATAATAGTAAACTGTAACATGCTGTAACAAGATCGGTTAAACTGCGAAGAAAATGCTTTCAGAGAAAATGTTTCAGGTGTGAAGAACATAGATCCCCAATGCAATTTCAACCAAACCTGTTCCCACACACCCTGCCCCCACAACCATTAGAATATACACAAACATTTTAGCGTTTCATTCTGAGCAGAAGACCCTCACACCTGAAGAGTGCTGGCTGTGACGAATTAAACCGGTTTTACAGGTTTCAATCACAGACCATGTGACATGGGACTCAGTAAACTACAGTAACACCGTATTTGATAACGCTATAAAAACACTATAAAATAATGTGACTTGGCACAGAACAAGTTTACAGCACAGTACAAAAATAAATGCTGACCATGACTTTAGAAGCATAAATTGTCACACTCAATTTAAACACAAGCTGTCTTTAGCCCTCTAAGCTGGTTCATACAGAAATGTAGAGATCCAGGCTCAGAACACACAGCTTCATTAGCGAATACATATGCAGGACAACTAGAGAAGACGTTTTACAGAGGATGGATTTTTAGAAACATCCCATCAGACATCCCATCATATTCACAACGTGAAATCTAGAAAATAATATTACGTAACCAAAATCTGCAATATGGAAACAGAACCTGTGTAATTGTTGATAGATGATGTACTCGTAACATTTTTTCAAGACGAACTACAACATTTAAAAAATGACTTGTATGTACTTGATATCTCTAATCAATCCACGGGTCCCAGCACAAAACGAAACTAAAACGCATACCGTTTCGTGCTTCTTATTAGTTGCTCAAAAGTAATTTGACCGTATGAAATGCATAATATAAACCTAGAAACATATACGTGAGCAGTACTTAAGCACTGTAGTATCGGTGTTAAGACATACCTCTCAAATACTGTAAATCAAGTTAAAAATATCTCAAGACCGATTCTGGTCATAATGAAACCATGTTTCGTGTATGTTTTCTTTAAAGTACCGAGACCAGCCATATACTGTATGTTTATGTTCCAAAATTAATATAGTTTATGGCCTTCACACGCGTTACAGTATGCTCCTATTTGTTTATGCTCAGCTACTAAGATTTCCCTTCAGTGGTAAAATTAGATATGAATATTCAATACTTAAACGGGCACAGTTAAGACATTAAATATACATATACATACTGTATACAGTACAGTTTGCATACGGTAATATGTTTATGTTACGCGATTAAAAAATAAATAAATAAAAATGAAAAGTCCAGCACCAGCTGGATTCGAACACACAACCTGCCAGTTGGTAGTCACGCACCTAGACCAGTAGGCTACAAGACAGCTCGCATGAAAAGGCAGGCGAAACAGCCCTACATAGCCCTGCCGCAGTACACGGATATAATCATACCGTTATTAAATTCTTGAGATATGCGATTCCATATTATATTCCCTTTTAATCAAATTCTAAAAGTATGCTTGTTGAGCTTACAATGTTTAGGGAGAAATTGAATACTGGTGTGTATTTTTTTCTTTAAAGTGCCGATTCCTGGAACACCCCTCTGAAGTGGTTCCATAAGAAAAGAAAAGCATTGATAAATACAAGTGTCTTTTAATACACTCTTTGCTGTGCTCTTGAGGATCCTTGTGATATTTTAAGCTCTAGTTGAATGATAGGTGTCGCATTTTAAATCATTTTCGTAGTTAGAAATTATGAAACGCCCTGTTAAAAGCAAGGAAGTTTTTATGCCCATTGAAGTAAAACAAAATGCCTGACAAAGTATGGCTTGGACAGATTCCAAGTGCTTGTACAAATGTGCTAAAGAAATTATACTTTGAGTATACAGCTTGTCCAAAGTCATCCATTATTAATACTATTAGTAATATCTTCAGTAAAGGCTTTGATGCATAAATATTTCTGATAAAGGCAGGTTGTGTACTTTTGTCCAACTGAGCAATCTTGCTTTCATAAAATATACCAACATTTTAATGACTGATGATTAACATGCTGTAATACACAGTTCAAAATTAAAGGCTCAAATACTGTACATGAGAGGTTAAGCTCCCCCTGGCGGTTTTACAAGGCGACGCCGGATAGTTAGTCACGTGACACACGTGAACCGCGTGATACCCCGGTGGGCGTGTCGCGGTATGCCGCGAAATACCTCACCCATTTTGAATGGCTGCATCTGTGTACACACACCATGTACAGTGGTTATCAAAAGTATTCATCCCCCTTGACTATGTTCATATTTTAATGTGTAATGATAAGGAAGCATAATGTTTTTAATTTGGATTTTTTCAAATGAACTAATTCAAAACACTCTGTAAAGTCAAAGTGGAAAACAAAATTCTACATACCCTCCTAAATTATTGTTGTAAAAAAAAATCACTGATGGTATAAGTATTTACCCCTTTTGCTATGACACACCAAAATAGGCAACTAATTGTCTTTACAAGTCAAATAATTAGTTGAATGGAGTACAGGTTAAATACCTGATACCTATCCCTTCGGGGGTTCCATAGTTGATTACTACAGCTTCCAACAAGAAACTGGATCATGAAGACAAAGGAACTGTCAGGAAAGAGTTCTCTCCGGGCCCTACGCAGACGACACGATCCAGGGTTGAGTGAGGAAACACTGGGAAAAAAGTAATGCAGGATACGGGAATGAAGACACGGGGGCGTGTCCATGGAGTGCTGGTGGTCAGGGGAGGTGTGGCCAAGGCAAACGATCCAATGATGAGACGAACCGGAAATCCAAAAAACAGGGCAATAGTCCAAAGCCAGGCGATGCAGCCGAAACAGACGATTTAAAAACAGGACCCGGGTCAGAACCGGAAGGGGGCACGGGAACGGGAACAAGAAACAGAAACTAAAAGCATAACCGAGCCAGGAGCATCCAGGTTCCAAGCTCGCATGATGCAGAAAATGCAGAGCCCCGATTAGCGTCAGCGTCTGGCTTTTAAGGGGGAACTGAAAAGGGGCTGGAACAAGGAACAGGTGTGGGGAACGAGGCAAACAAGAAAGGGCTGGAGCACCCTTAAGAGAAAGGGTTTGAGATCGTGACAGGAACATGCAGAGCAAATCCATGATAGGGTAATCGAAAAGCACCAATCAGGAGAAGGGTTTGAGAAAATTTCCAAGGCATTGAATATCCCTCAAAGCACACTAAAGTCCATTATAAAGAAATAGAAAAAATCTGGCGCATCTGTGTAGAACAGGGTGTCCTCAAAAACTGAGTACCCTGGCAAGAAGAGCACTAGTCAGAGAGGCTACCGAGGCCCCTATGACAACTCTAAAATAATTAAAATCTTTCACGGCTGAGATGGAAGAAACTGTGCATACGAAAACAATTGCCAGAGTGCTTCACAAACCTGGTCTTCACGAGAGAGCGGCAAGATGAAAGCCATTTGTTGAAAAACACTCTCTTCAGATCTTGATTACAATTTGCCAAAAGGCATGTGGAAGACTCTAAGACCAAGTGAAAGAAGATTCTATGGAATAATGAGACCAGAACTGACTTTTTTGGCCTTAATGCTAAGCAATATATTTGGTGCAAGCGTAACACTGCACATCATGCTGAGAACAACATCTCTACCATGAAGCATGTTGGTGAGAGCATCATGCTATGGGGATACTTGGCTGCATCAGGGCCCTGGATGACTTGTGAAGACAGAAGGTAAAATGGATGTAGTAAAGTACTGAGAAATAATGAAGGAAAACATGATGCAGTCTACAAGAAACATGCGACTTGGGAGAAGATTCATCTTCCAATAGGAAAGTGACCAAAATCAAACAGCTAAAAGAAACTCTGGAGTGTCTTAAAAACAAAAAACATGAATATTCTGTAATAGTCCAGTTAAAGTCCAGACCTCAGTCCTCAATCCAATCAAGAATCTGTGGCAGATGTTGAAAATTGCTGTTCACCAATGGTCCCCATCCAATTTGAGAGAGCTTGGGCTAATTTGCAAAGAAGAATGGGCAAAAATTGGAATGTTCAATTTAGCAAAGCTGGTTGAACTTTATCTAAGAAGACTCATGGCTGTAATTTCTGCCAAAATTGCCTCTACCAAATATTGACACAGGGGGGTGAATACCTATGCAGTTAGTTATTTTGTGTTTTATATAAGAGAAAAGAGAGATAAGATATCTTTATTAGCCACATACAATTCCTTGCATTAGGAATTCATCTTTTTGCATACCCCAGCTTGCTATCCATGATACACAGACACACAGACAGGCACACAGCCATTGACCAGCACCCCTGGAGCAGTTGAGGTTAGGGGCCGTGCGCAGGGGCCACACAGGGTAGGATTCCTCTGCTGGCCATGGAATTTGAACCAGCAACCTTCCATCCATAGGTGCAGATCCTTAGCCACGGTGCCAACGCTCCGCCCAATATATGCCTCCGCTCTATATTCATAATCAATTTATATTTAGAACATTATTTAATATTTTGTGTCAATCAACTGAAAACAAATCCCAATTATACACATTATGATTTCATAATTGTAACACAATAAAATTTGAAAAATTCCAAAGAAGTGAATACTTTTTGATAACTGATGTATCTTATCATAACTGTTTAATTTCTATAATCAGTTCCAATGAACCTCTGTTAATTAAAAAAATAATTTAAATATGTAACTTATAGCAATAATTATTTTAAAAAACAAGTTCTTCCAACACTGTATACATAAGCAAAAAATAGATTTTAAATTATAGGTATTGTACTGTACATCTTCAATGCTAACATACCTTCTCCTGACAACAAAAACTTCAAAATTCCATGAATTTCTAAAAAGATTCAAAAACTACTTCATATCAACTACATTGACGAGGATACCCTTTCATCTGGACTGGAAAATAAACTTTTGTCTCTTTCTCTTAAAGTGTAAAAAAAGCATTAGTCTTTAAGCCTTAACTGTCTACACAAGTATTTTCTCTGCTGTGGTGATACAGTGTAAATAACTGGGCTAGGCTGTTATTTTGCATGAGAGAAATTTCAATCCTGACTTAATAAAGGATATAATTTAGTTTTAACAAGTAGAATGTTGTCAACAACACACAGAAGACATTCATACACAGAAGAGCAGTAGGGCTCTGAACCTATAACTGGAAGGTTGTGAGTTTAAATCCTAGATGGGACACTGCTATTGTACCCCTGAGTAAGGTACTTCACACAGAATAATTCAGTAGAATACCCAGCTGTATAAACTGTACAAGCATAAGTTGCTTTCGATCAGCCAAATAAACATAAATTTATATTACAAAAATTGTCAGGTACCTTGTAAAAGCTAAATATGGAAGAGAACCACTCCTTACTACAATATCATATTATACGTTTGCTTAATTGTGTTTAGGGATACATTTTTTTAAAATAAAAAATACTTGAAAGCTAAAGAAGGTACATTTAGCTGTTCCAATGGCAAAAGTATACGTGACATCTCTTACAGGACACTGTGCCAGTAACACAACTGAAGACCCCCAAAGGTACTAGTGGTGCATTAGATATTTTGAGCGCATTCACTTAACCTCTTCCATCTTTCAGCTACAAACCACTTCCATCTCCTAAACATGAACCTCCTCATAGAAAACAGCCAGCAAGAAAAGTAAAACAAAGGCAGGAATAAACAGCATGTATGAAATTTGAATGAATTTAAATAATAATATTTAAATAAAGTATGACTAATTTATTTTACAAAAAAAAAAACTATGTTATTACCTATGTTGTCTCAGGTCTGTATCATATGTGAAGGTCATTGTATTATTTTGTCTGCAGTAGTGAATTCTCATTCTAAAGTTGGAAAGAATGAGTAAATGAATACATAAGACACCAAAGATTCAGTTTCTTGTATCAAGGGTTTCTAGGGTTCACTGTACCACTGTAGGTGAAACTTTCTGATATTTTAGCATTAATGATACCTAAGTTTTATTTGTTTCTAAGAAAAAAATAAATGTATAACATGGATTATCAGAATGTACATAATTATGACAATACAGAAGGAAGTTACAAATTATTTTGTTATGGAGATGGATGACAAGCTGCTATTTCATTTAGAAACATAAATTATCTTTACCCATAGAACAATAGAGGAAAATCAGACATTTTAAGAATATGTGGATATGATAAAAAATAGCACAGCCATTCTTATCACAAATAACACACTAAACCAAATTGAGAAGGAAAAACAAATATAACAATAAAAACAGAATAGGATCTTCAGGGGTGGTCTGCAAGAAAGAAGTTTCCATCTAAATCACAACAATGCAAATTTGCAGCATACTGTGAGGTTTTATTCTGTACTTTAGAACAATCAGCAAAGTAATAAACATTCAAATCACAACTGAAGTGAACATGATTTAACCCATATTTGAATAATAATCCATTCCTTTGTAGACTCATAGAAATAAAGGCTCCTCACAAGGAAACTGTTGTGAACTCAGAATTATGAAAATAAAATATCCGCTTAGCTGCACAATACACATTTCTGATCTGTTATCTGATGATGCTGCAGTTTTGTTTTTATAATTAATCTTAAAACCAATTGAAATTCAATGAAAAGACTACAATGATTAACTCCAAGTGGTATCCAGTACAAGACGTATTTGGCTTATTTAAAATTTATTGCAAACCTCAGAGTAACCTGGAAAAAACCTTTATATATTATTAATAAAACACTGAAAAGCAATTGTAGATTTACTTTAAAAGATACATTCTTATACATCATTTGAGTAAACAGAAGTATTTCCACTGTCATATAGTTTTTAAATGCTTACATAAATGAAACATAATGGGTTAAAAGCTGGTCCACAATATACAATAATGTGACAAGTAATACGAATATATTATTAATAAATTAAGTGTTTTCCTGCTATCTTCAACTTTATCCAAGGAGGTTTAAAGTTAAAATCATGGTCTCCCATGGTTTAACGTCTGGATAAATAGTAAATGCAGTCTTGATGCCCGTTAATTAGATACATTTAGAGATGTAAATAAAACAATAAATACGAATCTTAACAGTAATATTATGAACATACAAATTACTAATGGGTAAGAGGGCTGCTACTTGAAGTCTCCATAACGTGTAATTATAATCAATTTAGAAGTATGATGGTATTAATAGGGCATTTTAATTTAAAAGGCATCCTTTTTATGATAAGTAGTTCAGGTGGGTAGCTGCGTCAGCATGCGTAGGCTGCAAAGGAACAAGTAATAGGTTTATTCCATGCTTTTTATGATAATGTAATTTTGCACTGCTGCAGTTTGAAGAACTATGAAATGCATACACAATACAATTTAATAAAACTACAACTTCAGAAGGGAAAAATATTGATGATGAAAAAGGAAATGAATTTAGCAATACTCAATAATGCTGTGAAATAATGTTATTGGTTCTCTCAGTCTGAATCCATTATTTCCTATTTAACTGAAAGAAACTTTAATAAGAAACAGCATACATGAACAACAATAATAAACTGTATTTTTCTGTATGCTTATGATTGTATAACTGCTGTATAACCCAGGGGTTGTTTAATAGTAAGTACCAAAGTTTTCAAGTCATTAACACAGCTTGATAAGATATCTCTATGGAATGTGAAGTTTTAAACACGTCTTGTTAACAAGATGACGATTCATGTTTTGTCAAATACAATAAACTTGACAAGATGTCTTTGAAAGAAGGTAGTGTTAGTAATGCACATATGGACAAGCATGCAATCTGTAATGAACAGTTCTTTCCGGACCCTATGCGGACGACACAATCCAAAGAAGTGGGGAAACACTGGGAAAACGTCATGCAGGAATACGAGGCTGAAAACAGGGGGGCGTGTCCAAAGTGCGCTGGTGCACGGGGGAGGTGTGGCCGAGGCAAACAATCCAAGAGAGTAATCCTTAGAGGGTATCCAAAAACACAAGAGTAAGTCCATAGCCAGGTGATCCATCCCAAACACGGAATTAAAAACACGAACCGGGTCGGAACCGGCGGACTAGGAACAGGAACAGAGGTTAAAACCTTAACGGGACCAGGCGCTTCCAGGTCCTGGACTCGCACGGTGCGTAAACCAGATGCAGAGCCCGGATGAGCGTCAGCGCCTGGCTTTTAAGGTGGGCTGGGAATAGGGATCAGGTGCACAGAATTAAGTCTAAAGTGAAGGGCTGGAGCACCCTTAAGGAGGGGGGACTATAATCGTGACAGTACGCCCCTCCTTTTCAGGGCGGCTCCGAAGCCCTAAGAAAAAAAAAGGGGGAGAAAAAAAAAAGATGGAATCCAGGCTACCAGGGTGCCGTCCGCGGGGTCCAGGTGTTGGCTCTGCATTCTGTAATGAAAAGTTCTTTCCGGACCCTATGCGGACGACACAATCCAAAGAAGTGGGGAATCACTGGGAAAACGTCATGCAGGAATACGGGGCTGAAAACAGGGGGGCGTGTCCAAAGTGCGCTGGTGCACGGGGGAGGTGTGGCCGAGGCAAACAATCCAAGAGAGTAATCCTTAGAGGGTATCCAAAAACACAAGAGTAAGTCCATAGCCAGGTGATCCATCCCAAACACGGAATTAAAAACACGAACCGGGTCGGAACCGGCGGACTAGGAACAGGAACAGAGGTTAAAACCTTAACGGGACCAGGTGCTTCTAGATCCCGGACTCGCACGGTGCGGAAACCAGATGCAGAGCCCGGATGAGCGTCAGCGCCTGGCTTTTAAGGTGGGCTGGGAATAGGGATCAGGTGCACAGAATTAAGTCTAAAGTGAAGGGCTGGAGCACCCTTAAGGAGGGGGGACTATGATCGTGACACAATCAGAATTCTGACACAGTGAGAGCTAGACTTGCCACAGCATACACCAAATGAGAAAAGGTTTGAGTTTGAGTTCTCCACAATGACAGAGCTTTGAAACTACCTACCAAATGAAACAAACATAACTCAAAGCTAGTAAATGTCTGTGAGCTGATCAATGGAATGTCATTTACTGTATATAGTGGAAGCCAAGTCTTGTCCTGAGGAAGAAGAGAGTTTAGTAAAACATACAGATGCCATTGGCATCTAATTAGTACAGTGAATTGTATCATGCTTTAATGAAATTGTTGAACATAAATGTTTTTTCAGATTAGGGTTTTAATTTGAAAAATACATAACATATGAAGCAGCATGAAAAATGGAGCTGATTTTTTGTATAGTTGCTACTGTTTGTAACTCAAAAATTAGTTTCTTAAATGTGTTTGAAATCCAGTTTGTAAAGTAACTGGCAACATGCACATATTTAAATTGGATTTCAAAATTACACTAACATTAACATTGAAAAACGCTGAAAGGTGAGGTCATCCCAAAGCACACAAACAGTATGTGACAGCTGTATTTTGGCAATGGTTTTTGCTCATTCATTGTGTTCAATGGGGATAAAAACATGCACAAGTCACTTTAAATATTCTTTTAAAGGAGCTTTCGGGGGCTTCATACACTGTGCATACACTGTTAAAGAGATGTACAGTTACTAAGACATGGGCACACATGAAGATGCATTCTAAATGTAGAGTCTTGTGTTTATTCATGGCAAGAGTATCAAGTAACCAAGCATAGCTCCTCAATTCACTCAGCCCTCCTCACAGCATGCCTGTGTTCCATTATCAAGTCCATTATGATAAGCTCTTGTTGCAGACAAAGGAAGCACAGAAACAGAATTCAAGCTGACAAATTAGACTTGAAATCAGTTTCATTAACATAACGTCTGGAAGTTCATTAATAACAGTGTTTTAATTATTCATGCTCTTGTTTCACTAGATACAGCAGTTTTCCCCTGCTGTGTTGCATGTCTGGATTAGCTAAAAATGAACTGTGGCAAAATGAGAGGCAGAGCAGTTTTCTCAGGCTCAGGTCATTACTTCATAACTGCAAAGAGAGAAGTATAAACACTCCTTTGTTCTATGGGTGAGATCTATGTCTATGTGAAACATCCTCCCCTACATATACACACTGACCATCCCTTAATTTAATAATAATAATAATAATAATAATAATAATAATAATAATAATAATAATAATAATAATTGCTTACATTTATATAGCGCTTTTCTGGACACTCCACTCAAAGCGCTTTACAGGTAATGGGGACTCCCCTCCACCACCACCAATGTGCAGCATCCACCTGGATGATTTTGAATTTTGAACCTGGATGATGAATTTAAGTATCTGTAGTGCCCAACAAGAGTGGCAATGTTATCATTGTTAAGTTCTGATACCACAAAAAGTTTAATTACACGTGTTACAATAGAAAAAGCTAGAAAAACTATTTGTTAATACACATGGTGTACAGGAATTAGGTCTATCCACTAAAGGCTATATACTGTACAACTATACAAATATCAGGATGAACAGGTTCACAGCATCTGTGTAGTTGATCCAGTGGAATAAAATATGTATAATGAACCACATACAGTATACTGCTGTACCAAAGAATTAGTGTATAGCCCTAATAATTGTCACGACCTGTACACCTAGAGAGTGCTCTACTTCTCTCCTGTTTCTAGTTCCCTGTGATTATTCATGTCTTTCCGGTGTGTTTGTTGTGTAGCCTGTTTACTTCCTGTGTCTGCTCTGCTCCTAGCTCAGCATTGAGGGTACGGATGTCCTGAGACCTGCCTAGCACCAGGTCGCCCCACGTCCGTGGCCAGAGGGCATATGTTTCAATCCCGACATCGTCTGACCCCTTGAGCCTGGGCTAACCTCTGTGTTGCCCCCTTTTACCGCTACGTCTTTATTGCTCTCCTGGCCATTCCATGGCTTGCCCTTCCGACATCCGTGACAATAATGAGTTATTCCACCTCCAGTTTGTCACTATATCGATTCCACTAGACACCTTCACATGTCTTTGGAAATATGGGTACATACAATGGTGTTCATTCTAAAGATAGGAATTATACCATCAGCCTCTTTGGTTCAGTAGTGTTTGATATTACTGATTTTCTGAATCAACACATTAGCCAAGTGTTCTGTTGCCTTCGGCAATAAGCAATAGGCATGTGGGCCAATAATAATATCTCTGGGTAGGTCATTTGGATCAGTGCTTCTTTTCATAGCACAGTACACTGACAAAAATGCCTAGTCTGCTACTACTTGTCAGTCCTCAGGAAACATAAGACATACAATGTGTTGGTTCATTTCCACTAGACCACTATGAAAAGGATGAGTTACTCCTGTTGAACATTGAGTTCTCTGTTATTTTGTTAGGGCAGCATATCTGTGTATATATACATAGTAAATGCACCTGATATGATAGCACTGCGTGACCTATTCCACATGTGACTTTTGATCTTCCTTTTCAGAAATTTCTATCACAGAATAAACAATCTTATCCAGTCTAACATTTATAATATATAAAGTGACACAACTGGGTTATGGATTAAAAAATGATAGTTTTCCAGGACTGATGTACTGTATGAGGCTGCAAAAAAGGAAGAATTATACAAAATGAAATATGGTTAAGTACAAACACGTCTTTCATCTCATAAGTGGGGTCATTTATAAAACCCTGTGAAACCTACATAAGCAATCTTTTTGCTCTGAAGCAGTCTCCATGTAGGTGTTTGTAAATTATGTGGTGGTGACTGGATACAGCAGGACGCCTTTGCCAGCAGTGTTTAGTCTCAAAGATTAAAAATGTCTTGGAACTTTTCTGCTACCAATTAACCATCTAGTATTTCTGTAAGACTTGAATGTTTGATACGATCGATGACACCATGCCGGCCCATCTTCAACAGAGTGGTTACTGAAGATATAAAAATCAATAGGCATATGATACTTGAAAATCAATATTTTTGAAGACACTGAGGCATTTTGAGAGCATAATATGAGAGAAAGAAAACCACTGCTGCTTTTGTAAATACAGTGCTAATACCAGAGCTTTCTACTAGTTAAATTTTGCATGAGGCCAAACACATCAGACAACAGATAGGCAACATTCCCAGCTGCTAATAGTATGATTATTAAAACAATTTAAAATATTGGATTTGCAATACTAAAGGCCAACAGAGGGCAGGTATGAACAGTGTGTAATTGCAGAGTTCTAAACCAAATTCAAAGGGAGGTTGGATGAGAGGAATAAAGCAAATGGAATAATGAACACAAACGACATCAAGCTGAATATAAACATTAGGAACTGATTTTATTTAAATGCTAAAAGGCCTCAGTAATACAATATCATAATTTTTATTGTGGTTTCAATGATTAATTATGGTTAACAGTGATAGAAAAAAACATTAAAACATACCTTTTTACAAAAAATAATCAGTTCTAACTCAAAATTTACAACCTAATTTGTCCAGGTTCACAAAAGATTGAGATTTATCGATTAATTTCCTGAGAAAGTCCATTTTAAACGATCATTGTATTTTCAGGCATTTTGCAGTTCCCCTTAGAGAAGACATAAGGGGAAAAACATTAGCTATATCCACAAGAAAAAGTCCCTTGAAAGGGAAATGTACCAAACTAAATTAAACATGAGCCATATTTTTTCAACAAAAGTATCTTGTAATTCATCCTGTAACTGGACTTAACAAACGCTTTTTTTACAAGACCTCAGAGAACACAAGAAATTCAATGTATAGCAATGGCATAAAGAAGGTTACAAAAAATAACCTGGAAGAATTATGTTATTTTTCTCAACAGAATGAAAAATTATAGAGTTTCCAGCCTGACCCTCTTCAAAAAATAATTTATAGAGCTCTGTATTTTTTAAGTACAAATCAATTCCTGCAGCACATCTGGTTCTCTTAATAATTAATAATAATAATTCCTTACATTTATATAGCGCTGTTCTGGACACTCCACTCAAAGCGCATTACAGGTAATGGGAACTCCCCTCCACCACCACCAATAATGTGGGATGCCCTGCTCCAGTCTTGGAGAGGTCCTGTATATGCAGGTATTTACTCTAGCTGAGCTCTTGATGACCCAGATATACTAAACAGTGAAACAATTGACATATTTGTCCAGCTTTTACATTATCATTAGGTACTACCAATTCAAGGAGACACAAAATATCTGTGAGACTGCTGCCCTCTAGGACAGCTGCACATCCCTAAGAAAAGCAATGGCCATTATCAATGGGTTACAAATCTCCTCTCCCACTTGCAGAAATGCAGCACACCTCACTAAAAGTTTAAACGTGAGACACTTCCCTATTGTCATCACTGCCATGGAAGCACTTCAATTGAAATATTACAGGTTTTCTTTCTCAGCTGTGCTACTGCTGTTGCCCAGCTGGACACAGTAGCTGTCTGCATAAATTGCTTACTGTTACACTAGTAGTAATCTAAATGTCCCTAGTGGGGTGGTACCTGCTACTTAAGATGGGACAAACCAATTAAATGGTGCTTTAAATATTGCTTAACTTACCTAGGGGCAATGTAAGTTATCATAACATCAGTCCCAAATATAGAGGTCACTGATTCAATCAAAATGACACTGTAGTATGTAGCGAAGGTGTATTTGTGCAGAAAAAAAGCCAATGGCAGAGAGCCTGATAGAGTAATACTGGTGAAGTGGGGGCACCACAGATCTAGCTTAAAATTCAAACTAAGTATAAAACCATGGAAAGAGTGGCAAAATAATCTGCTTTCTTAAAAAAATTGCAAATGCAAATGAACTATGGGAAAACAGTGGGGAAAGTAGAAAGAGTGCTCTCCATGGCAGAAACTTGGGAGTGTAATTAAAAAAAAAACAATTTACAGAAGTCTACAAAGCAAACAACACAGTTTAGAATAAAATGCAGCCCCAGCACACTGGCATCTGAAATAATATCACATAATAACAAGCAAGTGGTATGCTAATTTATTTAACCCAGCAGCACAGCCTCTTATGCAGGGTGTGCAAAGACATGCCACAGTTGCTGTAACTGATATATTAATATAAACTGGTAAAAGTGACAGGAAAAGAGAGTCTTAGAAGAAACTGAATTACAATAAGAATAAGAATAATCCTTAATAAGAATTGATAAGAAGCCTTTTGGCAGTTGCTGTGTTAGGCAAGTAATAACTCTGCTGACCAAAGTCAACCTTCTTAGCACTGATATGAATGAAGTGTGCAGTGGTAGAAGAAAATATGAAAAAGGTAACCCGTGATGTGTCTGTTTTCCTGTCCACATTACAGTGAAGTCAAGGATTGGTAATGACTTGAGTACCTTGTAAGTGTATGTAAGTCATAATAATTTACTAAGACCTATTATAGATAGAGACAAACAAATGCCAGACACATGTCTGCTACATGAAGCATACGATTCAGTGTTACCCACATCTTCAGCATTATTTTAGGTTGACAGACAAGGATTATCAACATTTTACAGTTAAGCAACAGATTTCAAAGCTTTCCTTAAGCAGAAAATTCTTGCTTGAAAAAATGATCTGCTCTAAATACATCATTAAACACAGCTGTTCAACTGTTTACTTTGCTTTGTCCCATGCTATTTTGTTTTAAGATAGATACTACTTTTTAAAGAAAGCTCACTTTGAATCTGTGAATGACTTTGTTAACCTTATTTGGATGGAACACCGATGCACTGAGAGATTGGCTTGTTTTTTTCTCCCAAAAGATAGAATGCACTTCCATCTAAAGCAGATGATTCATATTAACCAATCAATTTTTAATTTCTATTGTATAAAATGTCAACAACCTATTTTATATTACGTTTTTGGGTTACAAAACATCACATGTTCATTTAAACAATCTAAGAATATCTATATATGTATTCTAAAAGGCACTTTTGGGAAATAGTCACAATTTTCATTACTTTTTGTTTAATAAATATATTTTTTCAGACAAAGAATGTAATCAGCGTGATGAAATCAAGATGGTACACTATTGGGTTACTCAACCTAGGCTGTTCTAGACCTATAAAAGAAAGAAATTCAAAATTGGGGAAAAAAGAGATCATGATGATTTCACAATAAAAGACAGATTTGTGTTTATGGAAGGAAAATTATGATATGTTAAAAGGTTTATAATGTATTTAAAGGTCTTAACACTAACAAGTGGTGAATTGGTTAAATAATTCAGTCCTTCATTACATATTGAGAATGGAGAAATTGATATTTCATTACAGATTCAGCAGTTTCAGATGGATGCCCCAGTTAAATAATTTTCTTTGAATTAATTAAAATTCAAATTACATGCTCATACAACACCAAAGAAATGTTTCAAACCCATCCATGTTGCATACTTAATAGACATAAGATAAGAGGATGTGGATGTCTCACAAAAATATTTTGTGAAAACATTATTTTCTTCTTGCCTGTGATCCTTTTACATAATAAAGCTCACTGTCCTATTGTTGTATATAAAAATTCTATTCTGCCAATATATATTACCCCCCCTTTGAAATCCACTAGAACAGTTTGTAAAAACACTGAGAAAACAAAGAACAGGTTTCAATTAACAGGAGTCTGCTGAGCAAGTCACCAAAGTTATCTCTTGTTCATCCATCTGTTGCTTTTCAGTCATCACTGCATTCCATACCAAAATGTTGTACTTAAAACAGCCCATGACTGATCTTGTGGTTCTTGCACTACTTGTATTTGAACTGCTATTTTCTCTATTATATATAGAGATTATATATATATATTGTTTGGTACATGCTGCTTATATATTTGCTCATTAGCAACTATCCAATATCTACTGTATGAAGTGTTTTGCCATTTCTGCTCTATGCCACTGTGATACCTTCTACATGTTTGGACCTAGCTATAGTAATTTATTATATTTGTTATATTTAAATTGTAAATAACCAGCAATTGATCAGCAATGCAATTTTTCAAACTACATACAAGAGGTTAACATGTTTAATAATATGTGTTAAGCAGCTACATGATAATCGTAACTTTCCTATCAGACACCAATGAGCAATCCTCTCAGCTTTATGATGCATGGGGACCTCTGTAACCTGACTACATGCACCTGATTAGAATCAGTCACAGTGGTGCCAGCTAAAAAAACAAACAAACACAGAGTTGTCACTGCTGAAAGGGGGAACTAAGGCCCTTTGCTTGACTGCTTTCTCTTTTCCTTGTGTGGTTAAACCACAATTGCTTAAAGCTGGGACAGACATAAATAACATTTTAAAAATGTCCGTCAAGATTCTTTCTCATACACGCCCTCATCTCCTCCTCCTCTGTCCCTCAGTATCTACCAAGTGGCTGTTTGAACAGCTAATTAACTGCTGTCTCTTTCCTTGAGTAAATATTTACAGTAGCAAGAGTATCTTCCTGTCAATTTAGACATAAAAATCACTTGTTGTACCATAAACTACCCTAATAAGCCAAATTATATATTACCAACACCTGATACTTGTAATTTGACTATGGACCACATATTATTGCTATTGACTCTATCTTAGTGTAGTGTTTGCGCATCATTATCAAAATCAGTGGAGGACTTTATTTATGTCTTATTCAATAAATAACAATTCAGACATACTGTGACAATAAAACATTTTAGCACCAATACTTTTCTCATAAAATAACCATTCTCATAACTATTTATATTATATCAATACTAATATGACTGAAATGGCAACAATTAATTAAACTTTTAGACTATTGTAAAATATTTTAAATCTGTGTAATAAAATACAGAAGTACTGTATATAGGACAGAAGTAAAGAAAACATGTGTCAGCATTTGTCTGTTTGATTTGTCTGATTTATCTGTTTGCTTTTTTCACAAAATGAGATTCAATACTCTACATTTAGATGCACATTTCTGGAGCTGAAACTTGCATTTAGTGTCACAAATGTGCCACTGGAACTAAGTAAAAATATCCCAATGAGAGTGTAATGTATTTTACTAGGTTATCATTTTTGGTTCAGATTTAGAAAATAGATGCTTTCAGGCTGCTCCTGAAAACAAAATACTTCAGTGATACCTTCAAAGTTTTATTTTGTAGAATTATATTTCACATTCCTCCAGTGCAGTCAGAGGATAACAATTTAGCCCTGTTGGCCAAAGAGATTGTTTTTATGTGCTTTATACTTTGGATCACTGTGCAATGTTATTCACACTAAACCCTACTAAGAAAATGAAATAGGCCTTTATTCAGTTGTCCCTGTGGCCTACTGCCTGTTTTCTAGACAAACAATCTTTCTATACCTTTTTTTTATAAACTATATTATCTTTTACTAAACCTAAATGTGTTAGGTGTTATACTAGTGAAGAATTTATATACAGTATATAAAAAGACTGGCATAACAGGAATATTTTTTTTTCCAAGTTTGGTAACTTTAGACAGCTCTAAAAATTCATTTTATTCAGATACTGTGGCATCCTTTAGTCTTTATGATCTCTGTTAAGGATCTGTTCTAAAGTGACTAAAGAGACAATAATGGTTTGATACATTTTTCATATATCACACATATGTAAATTATCTATGTATTATCATATAATGGCCAGCAGCCATATCACTCTGCAACACACAACTGGCAACCAACTGAAGCTAAGCAGGTGTGAGCCTGGTCAGTACCTAGATGGGAGACCCCTGGGTAAAACTAAGGTTGCTGCTGGAAGAGGTGTTACTGGGGCCAGCAGGGGGCTCTCACCCTGCGGTCCATGTGGGTCCTAATGCCCCAGTATAGTGACAGGGACACTATACTGTAAACAGGTGCCGTCCTTCGGATGAGACATAAAACCGAGGTCCTGACTCTCTGTGGTCATTAAAAATCCCAGGGCGAAAAGAGTAGGGGTGTAACCCCAGCATTCTGGCCAAATTTCCCATTGGTCCTTGCCAATCATGGCCTCCTAATAAAACCAATCTATGAAATGGCTTCATTAATCTGCTCTCCTGCCCACTGATAGCTGATGTGTGGTGAGCGTTCTGGCGCACTATGGCTGCCGTCGCATCATCCAGGTGGATGCTACACATTGGTGGTGTTGGAGGGAAGTCCCCACTACCTGTAAAGCGCTTTGAGTGGAGTGTCCAGAAAAGCACTATATAAGTATAAGCAATTATTATTATTACTATAATTATAATATGTATTTAAAGATTCAAACTTTGCAATTCTATTTTCTACTACATTATTATATTTTAATCAATCATATACCAAAGTATACCAAAGACCTTTTAGATTCACTGACATAAATTTAGGTTTTGCTTTTTCTAGGAGGATGAAGTAAGAATTCATTTCACTGTTGCACAACAATCAAATAGTTTACTTAGACAGTTAAGCATATAAATAGTGACACTAGTTCACAAGTCACCATTCTTCACATAACTATATGCAGAAATATACAAAAAACAGTGAATGTTGTAACCAATTTCATTAATGTGTAGTACATCCATGGGAATCATATTAAGTAGCCAGAGTTCTACACTACATTCATCCATGTTAGGAATTGTAACAGCTATTTACTCTAGATAGAACATCAGAGAGGCCACAAATGAGAGGAGACCATTTGGCCCATTGAGTTCATTTGGTTCTTTTCCTCATGCAGTGAATGGCTAAAACTATTGGTTGTGGACAAACTCCCCTAATTAAGACCACTGAAACTTAATCTTCATGTTTTTGGGAAGTAAATGGTAAACCTGTGTACCCGGAGAAATTCCCATCCAAATAAGTTGGGACTGTACAAACTCCACACAAGACAAGTGCCACAGGCTGAAACTCAATGCAGAATCCTTGAGCTGTGGGGCAACAGTTCTAATCAATAAGTTGCCCCATTTCTGAATAAAAATCTAGAAAAGGATCAAAGGCAATACATGTAAATATATTTGGAAAGGGTATCTGAAAAACTGATGCTTTCACAGAATTATTTTCTAACAAAAAACAAAATGAATAGCAAAAATACAGTAGTAGCCCACCTAAAAGACAGAAAGGGCAAAAGAAAGAGATCTATCATTAAGTTATAAAAATAATCTAGAACCACAAGAGGAGTATAAATATATAATGTAGACAAAGTTGCCTTTCAAGGTGAGTTTATCACCAAGGAGACCAAACGGGTAATGTAGGTGAAACAAAAATAGCTTTACTGTAGAAGTACAGTACATAGGAAAACAAAGTATATTTCAGATATTTTTTAGTTCATGAAATGTAACATTCTAATTCCAGTCCAGGGCAATGTTTTCTTCTCACTCCTGCTCTGTTTTCAACAGAATTTCTTATTATATAGACCCTACAGCAAATCATCAAGTTCAAAGTTCCATCCAACTCAGTTAAAACAAAACCTCAGCTCCATGCTCATGTACAGCAACTATTTCATGTACCCACAGAACTACCAAACACCAAACAAAACCTACTCCTATGGTTCCCTGTCATGCCTTAGGCAGTACTGGACCCTTTAAACCTAGACCAATACCAATGCCTATAACCTCTCCTATACGTTCTCCAACCCAGTGAATGTGTGAATGTGTGTGAATCTGTTATCATCTGCTATTGGCCAACCACGGGAAAGACTGTCTCTCTTTATGAATATACAGTAAATGTATATGTACTGCATATGCACGTACTGTTCATATATACTTTTTCTATTATTGTTGTAATACACATGATGTGGTAAACTGTAAGTTTACATCCAGAACAAACAACAAAGTCACATGACCTTGCACTGCAATTTTTGCATACTTTCATTAAAGGTTGAGGGCAAGGATGGGAACAATAAAAGAAACAGTGCAGAATATGGAATAAAAAAAACATAACAAAACAGAGATGAAAGCAATGATGAAATGATGAAAGTAAAGTTGTTTGGGGGAAAAACTACAAGATCCTTAAAAGGTTTTCAGATCTTAAACTCCCATAAGGAACACTCCTTGCTTTTTTCAATGGTTGTTACTGATGGGACTGTCTTTGTAAGGAGACGAGATGGTAAAGTATTTAATCAGGACTGTGTTTCACCATCTGTCAAGTTTAGAGAAGGAAACATTAAGATCTAGAGGCAATTGTCATTATTGGCAGCTTTTTTGGTATGATAATTGAATGAATTCTAAAAACCTATATCAGGGGTTGCTAACCTCTGTCAAAGATGCACTGAGAGGCACACAAGGCTACTAATTCTGGCACACATTGACAGGGTCAGATGGGACAGAAAAAAAACTCCATTATTCAAAAACCAGCCTGTAACAGGCCTATTTGGCAATAGGAGTTTTACTACACCAGCTAAATGTCTTCTCCCAGATACAGAGTACTCATATGTATTTATCTTTCTTGAAATTAAACATAGCCTATTATCTAATTAAATTAAAACATTGACCAACCAAAAATTGCAGATACAAAACTAGTACTAGTTGTTGGGTCTTCATGAGGCAGAAGCCGGAAGCCTCTGACAGACAAGCAAGCATGAAAAATGAATTTGTAAATCAAAACATAAAAGAAAAATTAATTCACTTCTCAAATAGTTAGTATGACAACATTAAGAACTCAAGTTCATAAAGATCATTCTGAAATTGAGTCTGATATCACTGTACAGCATGATTTTTAAATTATTTATACATTATACATAATACTGTATTCTGCAAATGCACATTACATTATTCAAGTCATGGTTTAAGAAAACAAGCAAAGCATCACATAAGATCATTTGAAACCAAAAGAAAAGTTCAAGTATTTACATATTCTTTAATTTGCTCAATAAACATTGGTTTAGTACTACTTAGTACTACTCAAAAACATTTTTTTTTTAATTTAAGACGAATTGGCACTTAAACATGATATGGCAGCAACAGGCTATCTAAAGGAATGTTCAAGGCAATATACTCTGCAAGTAACCATTTGTCCTGGGATGAAAAGAGCCACTTGGGTGGGCAGTCTTTGTGTAAAGGGTGTTCCAGCCACTGTTCATTTCCCATTGTCTTATACTTACTTAAAAGATCTATAAAATGTCTTCATTGTTTTAGTCTGTATCTTATATGCATAAATCTAAAACAAATTAAAACGACTCGGTCATCACATACTAAATGCTATACTTGGGGATTTTTGAATGTATTTTTCACACTATTTACTACCCAGTACAAAATATTCTTCTCTTCACATTAATTAATAAAAAAATAAGTTTAAATAACTTTAAGCACAGGTATATGCTAATACATGAACAAATGTGTGTAATTGTACTTAGGGGTTACAGCCCCTGATTGGAAGGTTACCACGGAATGCATCCCCTCCTATTTGTTATGTCGCACACAGTGTCCATTTGGGTTTATGAGGCTGTTACGCTTTTGGTTTGGGGGTTACCGCTTTACAGCACTTGGCTGCCTTGGTGGGTTTTTGCAGTTCTGTGTCAGTTACAAGTTATAGACAATAAAGAGCAGACGTCTGCGAAACCTGTCTGCCTCTGTCCCTGGTTTTCCATGGTGTAACACTATTTCCATTAATTCTTATTACTTTTTGCTGTAAATTTGCAGAATTGGAAGGAATTAATAAATCTAGATCTACCCGTATGCAAAATAACTATTTAATATAATCTTGAAAAATACATTGACAAGAAAACAAGATGCTAGGAATTCACTATGTTAAAAGAGAATGAGATTTCTCTTCAGTCTATCATCTAGTCTGTGATTACTGAAGTAAGTTATAGGAATAATTTATGAACTGCAATAACTGACACATATGATTCTTGATTGTTAACATTGGACTAGCTTAAAAAGGGCCGATGTTCTCACAGTATTGTCTTGACGTTACAATCAAAAGAGATGCAACTATATATATATACAATCTGAAAAAGTAATTGTGATATTACATTTTCAGATTCCTTGCTATTTATATAATAGCCAGCAACAATGGCTCAGAGATGAAAGTGCAGTTTAAATTGTAACAGACATCACGCTCTTTGTTATTTCTTCATCATTATCAATGCTATTATCGCTTTTATATACATTATAGGTCCTATTGAAAGCAAAAAAAAGGACTGCATCCCTTTAGGCTTAAGTTCTGACTGAAAACTTTAAGTTAAATCTCTTACATGCATTGAAGGAGATAGGAAAACAATATTTCCATTGAAAATAACTGTGTGGTTTCATAAACATCATTTTAGATGTCACTATGACAGTGTGTTAAAATGTTTTATGAACAACTTGGAAAAATATTTATGCTGGCACTTACAAATTAAGATCCATCTCAACTTCACTGAACTCTAGCCATGTGATTTCACAGCACTTGATTCAGAATAGCTAATTATTTATTAGCCTTTACCTAACTGATAGCAGTTGAGAGAATGTTCAATGACTTTCTTGACAAAGATAAAATCATTGATTCCATAAAAGGGAACTATATTTTCCACCAAGAATGGAAAGATGTTTTCTGGTTTAATATATTCCTGAGATCAGGTATTATAATCATTCCTAAAATCTTAACTAGTTATAAAATGTCTTTTAAAGGATCACTGTTTAAAACTCTGATCTTGTTCTCTTGTGTTCTGCTACAATATCATCATAAACGAAACATGAAATTTGCTGACATGATTGTTTAATATTAAAGATAACACATTAGCAGCAGTGAACAGCAGTAAAGATAATCTTCATTGTAACCTTTTATTCTTCTCCACAGCATGTTAGGACTCCTAAAAAAATACTGCAGGAATAATAGTGCCTTTAGCTTAACAAACACTCTAACTCAAAGTTTATCCCTCAGTGTTTACTTGAACTCAAGTCTTCCCTCAGAAAGATATCTAGATATGTGGTATTTCTTACTTTAATGCCTTTTGAATTTCTACTCCAAGAAATACTGACTGTGTACTATTCATGACACTGAACAATGAAATTAAACACATTTCTGAGCAAACAACAACATCGGCAACTAAATTAAAAAGTGTCATTAACAACTATTTTGTTTAAGTGTTTTCCCATTTACGTAGGGTTCTCTACAGGGTGTTCTTTTGGGACTTTCACATTTTGATACTGTACTTGCGTATTGCCTCTTGGCCAGATTATTTGGTATCTTGGCATCATAGCTGCTATGTTGATGACCAATTCTGATTCTACTGTTGCACTTCACAGTTATTTGTCTGTTATTAAGATATTTTTCAGCCACTGTTGTCATTTGAATCAGAAGTTATAAACATTGCATGAGTATGTTTCTTCCACTGGCATAATTATACTCAGTTTAGACCTTTGCTCTGTATGTCTGATGCTGAAATATTGATGCATGTCTTTATCAAATTAAATTACCATAACACCTTACAACTGGGGTGTCTTCTAGGGTACTGAACAGGCTTCATTAGCTGGGCTCCAGATTTCAGTGCCCATACTTTAACTAAAAAGTAAGCACCAGCACACATACCTCATTCTCTCTAAATTTGACTTAGTCTTTTTCACATATTGAGTGGACTTTAACGTTCTCCGGCTCATGTATAAGGCACTGAATAGACATGCTTAAGGTTATTTTAAGGATTTATTGCATGTTCTGAGATCTGCTGATTTAGCCTTACTACTGTGCTGAAGACCAGGCTCCACTCAATGGGCAATT